>NC_090182.1:22867773-23005273 GCF_024679245.1 Pseudorasbora parva
TCAGACTTCCGAAATGGACTTGGCAGCTGGCTCCAGTGTGGCTATTCACTCAAACTCCATGTCCATGGTAATAACTGGGTGTCTCTGTCTGCGGTTGGCTCTGGCTGCATATACACATTTGGTCTGGCTTTGGGTTGGGCTGTGAGTGATCCACTTGGGGATCTTGGGCAGGCTGGTCTTAGACGAGTAAAGATGTTCAAAGTGGCCTTCCTCAACAAGTGGAGTACCAGCCACATATAGTGCATATTCTATATACTCAAATAATGAGCAGTTATCATTCTCCACAATAGTGTTGTAGTCAAGACCACCTAAACCGAGACCAAGACAAGACCAAGATTTTGAAGGGCCGACACCGAGTCAAGATCAAGACCAGTGCATGTCCCCACACTTATGATCAAATGTGGAAGATGCATATGATTGGCACTTCTTTCGTATGTGTGGGTGTGTAAGTGTACCATGAGAGAAGTTTTGATCAAATAATCAAAAGGCATTGCAGCTTTGTGGGAATTCATCTTTTTCTTCTATAAGCAAATAACGCTTAACTTTTTGTCAATGGGAGGCACTGAAGACAACGTGTCCATATTGTTTACGGTCTATGGTGGACATAAACACCAAACTGACACTGACAAAGTTTTGTGTTTTGTTTTGTGAAAAGCATTTGCTCCCATTTTAAAACTCAAAGTTCCCTAAAAATGCTAATCTCGAAGAGGTATTAATCTCAGACACAGTCCATTATGTCTTAAATGAATGTGAATAACAGGAGGTGGAATATGTATCATACAGATTCGCCACTTCAGCAGTCACCTACAAGTGAGGAGCTTATTGAGGTGCTCACGAGAGCTGTGGCCAGGTTAAATATCGACTGGCCGGCAGAAAGATCCGAATCCCATTGAAAACAAAAAAGTAAATTAGATGAGCGATTCCTGCCCTCTCGTGCCGCAGATCCTCAACATTCTTTCCCAACCTGCCCACCGAGGTGTCTATGTCGTGGAGGAAGCCGGCTTCATATAGAGTGTTTAGCCTGCAAACATCAACATATAGTAAAATCTTAGGGCTAAAACAATATGGATATGGGGCGATGGGAGCCATCTCTCGCCTTCAGCGGCATCGTCCCTCAAGGCCCCGACTTTACCCACCAAACCGCTCAAGACAACCTTGGCATTGGTGGGTAAAGCGTACTCGGTGGCAGGTCAGGCCGCGGCGTGCCTGCATACGATGGCAATTATGCAGGCATACCAGGCCGACCTGCTTAGGGACCTGAAACAATTCCTCCCTCTCCGAGTCCAAGTCCCAGGGGCTGCTGCAGCTCAGCAGCCCAAATAAAGACTGAGTACGAGCTCCTCACATAGGGCGCAGCAAAAGCAGAGCGTCACCACTTTGTGGCAAAGCTCAAGTTCAAGATGCTTACACTCAGACAGATCGTGTCACAGATCAGATCCGAGGATTGGTTTGTGACCATAGACCTCAAAGATGTGGATTTCCATGTCTCCATCCTTCCACATCACAGGAAGTTTCTGAGGTTTGCCTTCGGGGGAGAGGCATACCAATATCGAGTACTTCCCTTCGGTCTAGCATTGTCACCCCGCACCTTCAGCAAGTGTGTGGATGCAGCTCTGGCGCCGTTGTGTCTGCAGGGCATCCGCATACTCAATTACTGTACATCGACGATTGGTTGATCTTGGCTCACTCCGACCAGATGGCGGTTCAGCATCGAGATGCTGTTCTCGCTCACATGTCGAGGTTGGGGTTGAGATTAAACGCAAAGAAAAGTGTGCTTTCTCCGGCTCAGAGGACCACTTTTCTAGGCGTGAAATGGGATTTGGTAATTATGTGGGCGCAATTATCGCCGACACGCATAGCATCCATCCTAGTAGCAGTGAAATAACTGAAGCTAGACCGGGCTGTCACTGTAAAGAAGTTCCAGAAATTGTTAGGCCTCTTTGCAGCTGTGTCCAACGTGATACCTTTTGGCCTGCTGAACATGAGGCCGTTGCAGTGGTGGCTCAGAACCAAAGGGTTCTCCCCGAGGGGGAATCCACTCTGCACGGTCAAAGTCATGCGGCGATGACTTCTGCTCTGGTCATGTGGAATGATCCTGGGTTTCTGGCCCAGGGACCTGTGTTGGGGGCTCATGTTCGTTGCGTCAAGCTAACGACAGATGCTTCTCTCACGGGATGGGGGGCGACCATGAGTGGTCGCTCGTCCCAGGGTCTATGGCAGGATCATCAGCGGCTATGGCACATAAATCGGCTAGAGATGCTGGCTGTGTTTCTTGCATTGAAACAATTCCTGCCCGACCTCAGGGGCCACCATGTATTGGTCAGATCAGACCATCAGGGGGGTCTGAGTTCTCGCCCCTTATACAAGCTGGTACGTCAGATCCTCCTGTGGGCCCAAGGGAAACTGCGCTCCATCAGGGCAGTTTATACCCCGGGGGTTCTAAATCAGGAAGCAGACATCCTGTCGAGGCAGGGGCCGAGGTCCGTGGAGTGGAGACTCCACCCCAAGGTGGTGGAGCTCCTGTGGCTGAAATTCGGGAAAGCAGAAGTAGATCTGTTTGCTTTGGCAGAGAATTCCCACTGTCTTCAGTGGTTTTCTCTGTCACATCCAGCCCGCTGGGGCGGGACGCCATGGTACAGGAGTGGCCGAGGCTGCCTCTGTACACATTTCCCCCCGATTGCTCTGCTTCCGGGAGTTCTGGAGAGGGTGGGCCGGGACGGAATCCGTGTGCTATTAGTGGCTCCGTGCTGGCCGACCAGAGTTTGGTTTTCGGACCTGTTATCTCTCCTGGAAGGCTCTCCCATGGAGATTTCGACCAGGAGGGACCTCCTCTCTCAAGCGGGCGAGAGATTCCTTCATCCCCGCCCGGAGTTATGGAATCTGTGGGCCTGGCCTCTGAGGGGGCTAGGCTTTTAGAAGAAGGTCTCTCAACTGAGGTCCTGGAGACCATCCTACACTCCAAAGCTCCGTCCACGAGGAAGCTGTATGCACTAAAATGGAGATTGTTCTCAGTGTGGTGCAGAGAACGCCAGTTGGACCCAGTTTTCTGCCCGGTTGGTAGTTGTGCTGGAGTGCTGGAGTTCCTGCAGGCAAGGTTCTGAGCAGGGTTGACCCCCTCCACAATAAAGGTGTACATGGCGGCCTTAGCTGCTTTCCACACTCCTTTGGGTGGAGTGTCTTTGGGAAGACACCCGCTAGTTACATGTTTCCTCCGTGGCACTTTAAGGTTGAGGCCGGTGGTACATTCGAGGGTCCTGACCTGGGATTTGGCCATTGTTCTCCAGGGCTTATCTGAGGCCCCTTTTGAACCCATCGAAGAAGTGCCAGACAAGTTCCTGACACTCAAGACCATCTTTTTACTGGCCGTTTTGTCCCTTAAAAGAATTGGGGACATTCAGTCCCTGTCGGTAGGGCCCTCATGTCTAGAGTTTGCGCCTGGAATGGTGAAGGCTTTTCTTCACTCCAGACCAGGATATATTCCCAAGGTTCCTACGAGCCCTAGGGGTCCTATTACTCTAACAGCCTTCTGTCCTCCTCCTTTCGTGACGTCAGACCAGGAAAAATTTAATCTGCTCTGCCCGGTTAGGGCGCTTGATACCTATGTCCATAGAGCTGCCCTGTGGAGAATGACTGATCAGTTGTTCGTCTGTTTCGGAGCCCCAAAGAGGGGGGCGCCAGTATCTAAGCAGAGAATGAGCAAGTGGCTGGTCGAGGCGATCTCGCTTGCTTATGAAGTGGCCGGAAAGCTGTCTCCTCTGGCTGTCCGGGCGCATTCTACTAGGGGTATGGCTGCTTCTAAAGCACTTCTGTCGGGGGCTTCCCTCGAAGATATATGTAATGCGGAAGGGTGGTCCCCGCCGCTGACTTTTGTAAGATTTTACGAACTGGATGTAGCATCTACAGTTGGGGCACAAGTGTTGTTGTAGTCGTGTGCGCTACGGTTTCACACAGACGAGCACTTGGTCCTATGGCGATGTGGGTATAAGCGTTCTCTAAGCGTTGTGCCCATGATCACTTACTTCAGGCTGTTTCAGAAGCTAGTTTCTGTTTGTGTTCACGGCTTTATAGTTTCCGGTCGATGACGTCACCCACCTATGACGTTTGATCTCCTGATTGGACTGGTTCTACATGCGCTTCACGACGCAATCACGCAGAGGCGTTCTCACAGCGTTTCGACGCAGCGTCTCGTTCCCCTCAGGGAACTAGGGTTACATATGTAACCGAGACGTTTTAGCTTATTAAAACCCCACATTGAATATAAACTACTACATATTTTCTCTTATCAAATAAAATAACGGCATAAATATTCTGTGAATGTATAGTACAAAAAACAGGTGAAAAATACTTTTCTAAACTGGTCTTTAAATCAATAGAAATGTTGGTCACTCTATGAGTACAACAAATTTGTGAACTTCACAAAGCATTTGAAGTTAAGTCTGTCTAGGCAGCAATACTCCTGTCTACCATTCCACCATTTCCAAATCTCACTCTTGTAACAATCCGATAATAATTATCTTCTCTGGAGGAGCCATACAACGGCTGAAATGACTGCTGGTGGGGATCGAAGTGTAGAGTAAATTAAACGAATTGATCAGAATAACTGAGCTGCACAGGGGTTCAGCCCCCAATGCAGAGAGGGGCTTTCTGGGACAACAGCCATAATGACGATATTGAATGCCTCAGAAACTTGTTTTTTTTTTCTCACACAAATTTAACAGAACATTTGCTCCATGCTTCCTGATTAGTTAACTTGAATAAAGCTGCATAATTGCAGGGAAAAGAAGAGATTAATGTTTGTGGCAGTTTGTGTGTTGGATTTTTTTAGGTGGGTGGGGGGACATCCTACCAATTTAAGTAAAAAAAGGCAAATGATATCAAAAATACACATGATATATTTACATATGGAAACCAATGCTAATTATCCCTGTTTCTTAATTTACTTCATGTACAATAGTTATTTTTGTTTAGTTTTTAGTATGTCCTGCTTTCATCGTTCATCTGATTAATATTCTGAGAATAAGAGTCAAATTAGAGAGGGTGTATCATTGTCAAACAAAATATTATTGAAAAAAAGGGAAATCAAATCAGGTAGTGTGAGTGTGATATGCTCATTAGGGGCCAAGCACCGAAGGCGTTGAAATCGTTGGCGTTCCTATTATTATTATTATTATTATTATTATTATTATTATTATTATTATTATTATTCCGCTCTTTTTTATTCCGCTCTTTTTTATTATTAGTCCCAACTTTCACTATAGCAAATTCGGAGTCTCTAACTCAATCCCTCTAGTTTGAATTGTTTTGAATCTTTTCAAAAAAAAAAAAAAAAAAAGATTGTGTTTCACTGGCTTTGATAAGAGAAATACAGTGACTGGAGGACATGTTCCGTTCAGTTTTTCCATGGCCATGACATAGCTCATGCAAACGTGGTAATATACAACATATCACGTTCCCATTAGTTAGTATGGATATGTTCAATTTTGAACATAGTATAGACTGTCCAGTTTTGGGCCTGACAGCCGCATTTATTTGCAGGTGTGAGTCTCAAAATGTCTTATTCAAACACTCGAACTCCTCGAATGAACGTGCAACAGGACATGGGGTGAGTGGGGCACAACCTAACATGGGTTTAGTTGTAACACACATGGTTTAAAACTTTCCACACACGCCAGCACGATGAAACTTAGTGTATTTACTATTTGCCATATCACATTATTTAGAGAAGAAAAATGCCAAAATAAATAAATAAATAAATAAATAAATAAATAAATAAATAAATAAATAAATAAATAAATAATAATAAAAAAAAATTATTTTTTTAATAAGACATCTGATATTATTTGAATCTTATATCAGTTGAGATCATTCTTTAATGCGGATCTAACCA
Organism: Pseudorasbora parva; assembly: GCF_024679245.1. NCBI lineage: Eukaryota > Metazoa > Chordata > Actinopteri > Cypriniformes > Gobionidae > Pseudorasbora > Pseudorasbora parva. The sequence goes on from NC_090182.1 coordinate 22,873,661, forward strand.
TCAGAAGACACGAGTCGGGTTAAATCCCAGTTGAGCAGGTGAGTTGCGTTACAATTAGCCCCTATTAGATGGCTTGATTATACATTCTACACATAGTGCAGTGTTCTTATAATAAGAAATCATGTCTAAATGCACACTCTGCACAGTGGAAAGTTATGCTATGGCGACCAAAGATAACAGGTAATTTATGGGAGGGGTGGGGACACAGTCACCTCTGAAACAAAGATGATAAATAATCCAGGAGGATGGGCAGACATTTGAGTTTAAAATCGCAGAACACGTACAAAGAACAGACAAGAAGAAAAAGACAAAGTCAGAGACAATGACATGACGAATAGATGATCGGACGAAGACGATCTAGGCAGACCAATATCCGAGAAAATGGGTTAAAAATTGAATTCGAGCCATCTAAATACTCTCGTCTCACTTTCCTTTCTTTAACTTAGTTTTTGTGTGTGTGTTGAGTCTTGTGTTATAAGTTAAGTTTTGCCGCAAAGTTTTGATCAACGATTCTACTTTAAGGCACGCTTCAGCTTCAAACAACATTCACAAGACTTTCCTTTCTTCTGCCAACACACCATGTAATTGGCTTCCCAAGACATCAATCAAAGACCCAAAAAGAGCATCAGCAAATCAAAGAACCTGGGAAATCCCCTCTCCAGCCAGGACCAAGAAGGAGGGAATCTCCATTCAAAGACAAACTACAAATGCAAGTAACCTCCAGATTAGAACTGAACTGGTACATTGATATCAAATTTAATAACCCTGCCTATGAAACAATAGGAGGGTTAAAGTGAATGATTGATGGTTCATTGAGATCATATTATAAATGCATATATTGCTTGAAACTTGGAACTTCATAATTTGTAACTCTCCTAAAACGTACTTCTTTCCTCACTTTCCTTCTTTCTGCAACTTGTGTAACTATGTGTGCGCGTGTTTGTGTTAGATATGAGTTAGAGTAATCAATAAAGTTTTGTTTGTAAGTAAAAGGGGTACTTCAGCGCTGGAAAGATGAATCTGTATTTAAACTGGGTCATTAATGTAGTAGAAATGTGAAATTATTTTTGAATTTGGTGCCTTCTAGACTGAGAAAAGACAGAAGATGTATATTTTCTAATGGAGTAAAGACTACAATTCCCAGAATGCTTCGCTGCCCTGTGAGGCCATTCCCAAAGCCACCGCTACTTGATTATAGTGACTGAGTTTGAGTTAGAGAACAGACATTCCAATTAAATACTGAACGTGTCTGTTCAATATAACGATCAAGTTACCGCGTGAGTCTCACAGCACTAACTCAGATTAGGAGTCATCATTTGATTATACTCCAGGGTTTCTACTGATACAAAGCCATATGCTAATCGCTGAAGTAAACCTTTAAGTGTTCTTGTTTAATGTGCTTACGAATTGAAGTCTTAAACTGCTGATCTATGCTACCTGGCTACCTTCACTATTGTTTGGATATTTATATCCGCTGCCAAGCTGATATGGCCTGTTCAAATTTGTAATTTTCTTGTGTGACACTCACAAAAAATAGGTTTTGTTGAGAATATATTTTGTTTTGTTTTCTTTCTCTTTTTTATAAATTAAATGATTGAGAGAATGGACAAGAGCGCTATGATATGCTGTTACACAGAACGGACATGAGGTGGTAGTACCGCGTAACTGTTGTCCCGCGTCACTAACTTCTGTGTGATATATTTACAATATTTTCAGATTTCCAGCACTTCGACCAGGATTTCAATATATATCTGCTAGCGGACCCCTGGCCGGGACCCGTTACAGATTCTTGGGGGCTCATCTGGGACTTTTTGGCGCCACCTAGCAGAGCGGGAGCCGAATGATGACAATGCTGACCAGCGACTAACCCTGTCCAGCCGTGGAACTGCGAACGAGTGGAGGTCTAGGATCCGGAGCTGACCATATCATCGCTGAACTGGGTTGCTAGCCGCTGATGGACGAGAAGTCATCATGTCGAGTGGTGGGGGGGGGAGCTAAAGCCTAGTATGGGACATTAGAAAAAGCTTACTCTCCCTGTCAGTGTGAGAGCTTGTTCAGGTCGCCAGAACGGTAGAGCCAGTGTCGAGAGAGGACCAGTCAGAGCTTGTGGAGGGAGACCAGGAAGGATGTTACGATTACATCAACTCAGTCATGTACATTTAGCGGTTACTTGAAACAGGGAACGAGGGAATGGTTCAGTTGCTGATGTTTAAAGATGTTATTGATGATGTGGTGAAATGTTGTGTTGATGTGTCAATGTCAAATGTTGAATTACAAATGTTGAATTCTGCATTACATACTGAGCAGGGTAGGGATAAGCGTGATGGCCATGGAGATTCTACTGAAGTCATTCCCAGATAGCAGACAAACAGTGAATCAGCATTGAATCAATGTTAATGCATCAACTAAAATATCATTGAATCAATGTTGAGATGTCAATGTTGATTTTTCATCAGGTTTGCACCCTGAAATAATGTTATTTCAACGATGAAAAATAGATCAAGATGGGCTTAAAATCAATAGTTTTTCAACTAAAATTAAACCACTTATTTAAGTGAATCAATGTTGAATCAGTGTTAATGCATCAATCAAAATATCATTTAATCAATATTGAAATATAACATTGATTTTTCATCAGGTTTGCACCGGGAAATAATGTTAATTCAACAATAAAAAATAGATCAATCTTGCTTTATGTACAGCAGGATTCTATGCCAGTTAATTTGTCTCTTTATTTTATTCCTTTTAATCAGAGACCATGTGTGGCTGCAGTCGATATGATTTTGCATTAAAAAGTCACTCAAAGTAAACAACATCCTTCAGTTTACATGCATATGTATTTATTTATGCCCCCACAGTTACAACAGGAAATCTCACATTGACTTAAAACAATTACATCTGAATTTATGACACAAATGAGAAGAGCCTGGAAAAACATGACAACGTGCATCTGCAAAATGGAAGTAAATACAAATGTAAACTTTCCAATAAATACAGAAATGACACAGTACTACTGAAAGAAAGAAGGTAGAAGAAAGAATAAAATACTCCAAACTCAGGGGTTTCCACCATGAGCAATGCCCCGAAGCCTTTCAGGTTGTAATGGAGCCAGTTCTGCACCGTCCCAGCAAAGATAAACTCTGATACCTCTTTTTATCAGCATTCACGGCATCTAAAACAACAAGAAGTTAGTAAATATTTGGATATGTGATTAATTATACATTACAAATATAGCCTACTACAAAATTAAGTGAAACTTGAAATTTTATCAAAATCTTGATATCCCAGTTAAAACACGGTAACATTAAATTCAGGACTATTTAATGCATTTTAGTATAGACTTTAAAGGACCTGCAGACACACAATGAATGAAAAAGCAAAGTGACTATATCCGGTGTTTTATCTAATAATATTATTGTATTTAATAGTAAATAAATAAAGTTTGAAAATGAAACAAGTAAATGAATGACCAAATAGCTAAATTAAGAAAATAAAAGAGGAGCTGTATAGGCTACATGGTGGTTTGGAAGAGATTTTTTTTTCCATTTACAACACGAACTGGAGGCACAACTGTTTACTAAATTTCTGTAGTTTGATATAGCTGCCTACAGAACTTAAAAATCTCACTCTTTTCTTTTTTTCTTGCTGCATTAAAGATTAAACTGTAATGATATAATTGTGATCTGCTCTCGTGATGATATCTCACAGCTGAAGCTGAGCTGATTGTATTTCCCCTCACCGCGCTAACAGGTCAATCAGTTCTAGTTCTGCTTCAGCTGTGAGATACTCTCACGAGTGGTGAACACAATTACTGACAAGCCAGAAATTCATCTAACCTTCCTATCGCCTCTCGTTTATACACTGGACGAATATAGGATGATTCAAAATGATTCATCTGTGTGTGCAACGAGTGAGATACGTTTGTGGATCCGCGCCGCGCATTCATTGACTTGTGAGTCGATCCTATATGGCCTCAAAATCCAAATGAATCAAATAGGATCGACTCACAAGTCAATGACTGCATGAGTTGCACGAGTCAGAATTCGGACGCAATTTACAGTGTATATGCCAATCTTAAGAAAGAAAAAAAATGAATACAAATATGATATGGTTTGGTGAAAAACAAACTGAAACTCAATGTATTAAGATTATCCTGGCCATTGGTTGTGTAACTTATGAGGGCGCTCATGTGACTATTATTAACATTGCAGTTCACTCTAACTCGCTGAGGAGAAACACACAAGTTGTAAAACATAAAGATGAATAAAAACCCTAAATTAAAATTGAGATGAATTTTATAATTATATTTTTGTAGGCCACTTACCTCTAAAAAAACATGGTCATTGTCCTGTGTCTTTTTCGCAATTGAAGTCTGTTCAGCTGCGCTTGCTTTGATCTGATTGGTGGATGTCTTTAAGGTGCATTACCGCCACCTGCTGGATTGGATTGTGGCGCATTCGATAGGGACACATATTCTAAATTCTTCATTAACTCTGTATTCTTTAGATAAATAATGAAATACATGTACATTCTACATGATTTAAATAATAATAATAGGCTACATTTTTATTTATTTAAAACTGATAGACAAAATTTATGGTAGAAGTTCTTTGGGTTTTTTTATTTGTTTTTTACATTTTTTATTATAATAACATGAAACACAGAATGACAACATTACATGCCAGTAAGCAGGAAAATAATATACCTTTTAAAAAGATTCATAGTTTTTACAGCTTTCTTATTGGAAGAGTCAGAAATCAAACACGCATACAATTTTAACTCTTCCAGAAAAATTTAAAGAAAGGCTTACAATTACAAAATTTACATTTATGTATTTTTTGTGAATCCACATACTCGTTGGTGTACTCATCGTATCCTTTGAGGATAATAAATGTGCTAACATTCACACAAATGTACCCAATTGATTTGGACTTGCCTTAACATGTTGAATAATGGGACAGATAGATTGACCGTAAGCCTCACCGGTGGAGAATTAAGCTGACCAAACATCAGCATTGATTCAATGTTTGTCTTTTCAACACTGAAAAGCATGGAATTATCAACATTGATCCAATATTATTTAGCAGTGAATTTTCAACATTGGTCCAGTATGGTGTTAGCATTGAATTTTCAACATTGATCCAATATTACTTAGCATTGAAATTTCAAAATCAACCAAAATGATGATTCTGATGGAATTTCAACATTGAATCAATGTCACCATGCTATCTGGGATTGTCCAAACAGCCTCTGAAAACACCACAGACATGCACAAACAGAGCCACCACACATTCAATGTAGATAGTGCTGTGTCACCTAGTGATATTGCTGAACTAGGTTCAGGTCCAGTAGAAGCAGAAATGTTAAGTAAACCTGACACAGCTAACATCAATTTGCTTAAAGTGCTTGCTAGTTATGAAGAGTTTAGCCAGAAACTCATACAGTGCTTACCAAAACACACTGTACCACCACAGACACTGTTAACCCAAACCTCAGGCCTTCTTCAACAGCCAGACAGAAAACCACAGACTGATCTTGTCTCTCAGTCGGCACGTGAGGGGATGGTGTCCTTAAGCGTACTCAGCTACCTGCCTCAGAGAGTGTTCAAAGTGCAAGGCGGACAGATCGGTGACCATATGATCTTCAGACATCAGCTACAATATTGTCTGTAGGCATATTGATGATGGAATCAAAGACGGATTCCCAGATTCAGAGATTATTTGTGGTGTGCTAAGAATCATGTAACCAGGCAAAGAAATGTTGGAAAACAAAGACAACATGACAGTGACTGAACTCAAGGGGTTTCTTCAAACTCACCTAAGAGAAAAGAACAGCAAAGAGTTATTTCAAGAGCTGATGTGCACGAAACAAGACGAGAACGAGACACCACTTTTTTTTTATCGTGTGATAGGACTAAAACAATGTGTTCTGTTGACATCAAGATTAGCTGATATGGCCATCAAGTACACTGCAGCTACAAGATGTTTTCCTACATACCGTGTACCAAGGTTTTTGGCACAAGCACACCGTCATACGTAGAGAACTCAAACCATTGTTGGCAAACAGAGAGGTCACTGATGAGCAGATTCTGCGTCGTGTAATAAAAATCACTAGTGAGGAAAATAAGAGAATGATAAGACTTGGTCTGTTGCTCTGACAGACTGTAACCAATGTACATAGCACACAGCTTGGGTCGGAAGTGATGAAGACAACTAGCACAAAGTCGGAGAGTGCGGCGTCCAAGTCAAATCAAACAAAACCAGATCCTCTGAAATATCTCACAACCAAAATAGGGGATCTCACTAAGCTGATTGAAGCCATGCAGAAACAAAACCAACAACAACCGACTCATCATGGGCGTGAGTATGGTCAGAACAGGGCACAAGCAAGATGGGGAAAACCTTATGGTTGTCCAAGCTGCGTGGAACGAGACAAACAAGAGCGTAAACACTGTTTCACATGTTGGGAAGAAGGACACCGTGCAGCAGGCTGTCTAAAACGACCAAGGAAGCAGGGAAACTCCAATCGGACACTGGAGAGGGACATCTAGTGGCAGAGTCGGAAAGCAAGTCCCAACCAGAACCTTAGATCCGTAATGGCAAGTTGCACCGTTATTCAGTCCCAACCTCATGAGCGGAAAAAAACAGTCAGTTACTGTAACAAAGCAGTTCAGCTTGCTCCTCAGTCACCACATGTAGCTAAAGCCAAAGCTGTTGCTAGTTTAATTGGGAAAAGGGCCTTAGTTCAGAGCTATCTAAATGGCTTAGCAGTCACCTCCTTGCTCGACTCTGGGTCACAAGTTAGTATAGTTAGCCGTGCTTGACAAGAAGAGTACTTACCTGACCTTGGGATCAACTCAGTCTCTGAGATCTTAGGAGAGAACGAACTGAAAGTTATTGCGGCAAATGGCAGTATCATTCCATACGATGGGTGGGTAGCTATTACAGTAAACTTGCCAGGGAACTTGGACCCCGACCTATCTATTAGTGTTCCATTCCTCATCAGCAGCTACCCCATGGATAACCCATTGATTGGCTTTAACGTTTTGCAAGTACTCATTTGTGGCAAACCAGAGAGGCTAGAGCCAACACGCTAACTTGCTTAGCAACACCATATCTGTTCCCACAGAAACAGCTGAAGCTCTCATCAACTTTATTCAGTCAACAAAGCCAGTCACACGACAAGGACGCTTAAGGACAGGGGCCAAAGATATAGTGCTCCCAGTTGGTCAAGTGTGGGGGGTGTGAGGTGTCGGGTTCCGGCAAACATGGACGCCTCCACCTGACTAATATTGTTCACGACAGATTAAGATAGCCTACCACCTGGACAGTGGGATACAGGGCCAGAGTTGTTGGAAGTCCAGGACCCGACAAAGCCCTATGTCACCATCCCATTTGGTAATGACACCAATCATGACATCACAATACCACATAAAACAGCTTTAGGGATCCTGCAGCATTTTGAAAATGTGGTGGAGACGGATATACTGGACAGGTCACAGCCTGCAGCTACTATAAGTCAGGTCACCTCCACTCAAGACAGCAACTCAGACTCACCGCTGTGGGACCCACCTGTAAGCCTTGACCATCTGGAGGAAGAGCAGAAAGAGGCTACTAGGAAGATGCTCCACGAGAAGTCAAACACCTTTGCAAGAGATGGAAACGACCTCGGCTGTATCCTAAACCTACAGATGGTGATCAATCTGAATGACGATATCCCATTTGCAAAGAGCATACACATCCATTCCCAAACCGTTGTTCAGAGAGGTAAAAGAGTACATTCAAGATCTTCTTGTGAAGGGTTGGATAATGAAATCTAAGTCTGCCTATTCTGCACCAGTGGTGTGTGTACCGAAAAAGGACGGCACGCTTCGTCTTTGAATAAACTATCGTCTTCTGAATCAAAAGACTGTACCTGACAGGTATCCACTGCCACGAATATGAGATTTGATAGACACGCTATGAGGATATTACATGTTCAGTATACTGGACCAAGGTAAAGCTTACCACCAGGGGTTCATAGCAGAAGGGTCACGTCAACTCACGGCCTTCATCACCCCCTGGGGCATTTAGGAATGGGTCAGGATTCTGTTTGGACTATCTAATGCACCTGCAGCTTTTCAAAAGGAGCATGGAGGAGATGTTAGGCTCTCTAAGAGATGAGTACTGCATCCTGTACCTGGATGATCTTCTGTGCTACTCCAGATCTTTCAATGACCATGTGGAAGTGATCCACAAAGTCCTCAGAGCACTACAGCATCATGGAGTGAATCTACGACCAGAGAAGTGTGAGATGTTTCAGACGTAGTTTCGCTATGTTGGATGCTTGATATCGGCTGAGGGATTTCATATTGACCCTAAAGACCTCAAGGTAGTGATGGCTTTAAAAGCCAAAACACCCCAAACAGTTGGTGACCTCTGATGGGTTCTCGACTTCCTGAGTTACTATCTAAACATTTGTCTTACATACGGATGCATCGGAGAAAGGACTCGCCGCAATTCTCTATCAATGACAAGATGGAAAGATGCAAGTTACTGGATATGGATCACAAACACTGACACTGGCAGAGTAGAATTCCCGGCTCCACAGTGGAAAGCTCAAGTTCCTTGCTTTGAAGTGGGCAGTGTGTGAGAAATTCAGAGACTATCTCTTCTATGCTCCACATTTCACCATCTACACTGATAACAATTTACTCACCTATGTCATGAGCGCTGCGAAAATCAATGCAGTTGGACATCGTTGGGTTGGAGAATTGTTAGAGTTCCACTTTAATATCAAATATAGACGGGGAATAAGCAATAGAGATGCCGACACGCTCTCCCGCATTCCACTTGACATTGACAGCTATATGGAGGCATGCAATGGAGAACTGAAGTATTGATCAGTTGCCCTAAAGCATTTCCATGACAACATGGGACATGTTAGCACTGACTGTGTGCTTCATCTCGCCAGAGAACGTTTCTATTCGCCACACATAAAGAGTTGTATAGAGGAGTATGTCACCAGGAAATGCAGCTGTAAAAAAAAAAATTAACCCACTACACAGTCTGACTAAGCAGTCTGACTTCTACTTCCCCTCTTGATCTTGCTTGCATAGACTACCTACATTTGGAGAAAAGCAAAGGAGGCTATGAATACATTCTGGTGGTAATAGATAATTTTACCAGATTTGCTCAGGCTTACCCCACCAAAAACAAATCAGGACAAACTGCAGCTGAGTGGATATACAACGACTACATACCATGTTTGGGTTATCCAAATCGTCTCCACCATGACCAAGGATGTGAGTTTGAATCTTGGATGGCTGTCAGGATTCGGACACTCACGAACATCTCCATACCACCCACATTGTAACCCTGCTGGTTCAACCGTACACTGCTACTATTGTTACGGACACTGACAGACCAAGAAAAAGAGAGATGGAAAGAACATTTACCACAGATGATACAAAAATATACATGCACACGCATATACATGCACACGCTACGATTCGACAGGATACTCACCTCATTACCTGCTGTATGGACGACATCCCCATCTGCCCGTGGATATTTTGTTTGGATTAGTGGAAAACACTGAATCAGCGACACACAAAGGATATGCGGAGAAATAGTCAAAAAGGATGACTGAAGCGTACAAGATTGCAAACTGATCCAGCCTATCATCGAGTGTGAAGTACAAGTCTCACTATGATCAGAAGGTAAGAGGCATGGTCCTCAAGCCAGTAGATTGAGTACTAGTCTGAAACATGGATGAGCGAGGTGGACCTGGTAAGCTACGCTCATACTGGGAGAAGACGATCTATGTGGTGAATGAGCAAATCTCAGACAATCCTGTTTATGTCATTCATCCTGAAGGCGATCCGAGTGTGAGGAATAGGACTATACACAGAAACTTGCTGCTGTTAGTAAATTAGGTTAGTAAAACTTACCTGTTGAGAGTTTGACACAGCCAGCTGACTCTGTGGTAGCTCCCTGTCAGAGACAACGACAACTGCAATGAAGGGCAAGCTCTGCTGACAATGATGAGACACCAGGCACAGATAATGATGATGATGAGTGGAGATGAGGTTATTGGCTGAGACAACCCGTAATCACAATGGAAAAGGATCAAGCTAGACATAACAGATCAGTAATTACAAGGAGAGAGCAAAGTTCAATGTTATCTCCTGCAAAAGCTTCTAATCTGACTCCAAAGAAACAGACAATGCTTCATAAAGACTGGTCAAGTACATCACCTACGAGGGAAACTGAATCAATGGACACATACTTAACCAAGGGGCGAGAGATACACCTTCCTGAAGAAGAAGAACAACAGTCAGAGGATAGAGGAATGGAAATGGTTTGAAAAGATTCACAGACAGGTAAACCATCTGATGATACTTACCTAGCACAGCCTGAAGAGGATGAACAGAATACAGAGGACAGGGAAGATGAGGTAGTGGCAGAAGCACAGACAAGTGAACAACTTGGGGATACTTGTTGTAAACTCCACCTGTTTGGCCCAACGTAGGAATCCAACAGCTGGTCGAAGGACTTCTGCATGTATGTCTTTTTCAGGCGCTTCTATAAAGAACACTGCAATTTATTAAAATGTGAAGATCCAATTTTAAATCTGACTCCATGTTGAATTTAATCTGACTCTAATTGTATGTAATTTCATTGAGTTTTTTACATATATACATTTACGGCTGATCGTATGATTAGTTGTGATTTAATTTAGATCTTTGATTTCTCTGAGTATCTCTACTTCTCACTTTCTTCGTTCATCAAGGGACCCGATATCGCTCAGAGACATTAATGTTCGCGATTACATTTGCTCACGGTCGCAGACTGGCCAGTTCTGATATTAGTCAGAGGATTACAGAGTGAATATTTTACCTTTAAGTGGTTGTGCCTGCTCACTCATCTTAAAGCGTAATGGAAATAATAATCACAGGAACTGCAACTTGCTAATACAGTGATAGTCAGAAATCAGATTATCCCTAATGCTGTGCTCTATGCTCCAGTCATTGAGTCCTACGGTTTGATCTATTCTGGCACGATATCTGTGGTAATAACGGACTCCGATTGATCCATACTAAAAGAAGCGGCCTTAGAATAATACAAGATTAATCAAAGTTAATGTTTATTTTACCCTGGCAAAAACATCAAAATAAAGAAATTAAAAGACAATTATACACAACTGATACGCATACAATATAACTCATATTTTAAACTACTTATAAAATAGTATAAAAATAGTTTCAAAGAGTCATCATTTACCTGGCAATAGAGAAACACCATAACAGTGTGGTAAGTTCTGGATACAGATGCTTCCCGGAGTGGTTTGCCCCTTCTCCTTAAATACTCAACCAGAACAAAGAACAATAAACATTTAGCACCCAAATATTTATGCAGCTTTTGGTTCTTTTCTCAGACCCAAATGGTCCCACCTATCCTTGGGGCCTGAAGGCAAATGTTTATCAAAAGATCTTTATGAGCATCTCCCCACACCAGAGGAAGAAACCCGGTTGTCCTTCTTTTATGACCTGTTTTACTAGTGTGGGAATGTAACCTGTTCCACTGATGTGAGGATGAAACCGGTTTACCAATCACACCAAAAGTATTTATATTGACCATACAAAACAGCTTGTGGCAGTATTTGTGAGATTTGCATGTTTGTGTGACCCTGAGACAGAGGGCGAGAGGGTCATATCTCGGCAGGGGTAAGGAAATAGGGTTGGACCAGGTGGAGTCTTGTTTTCTCTTGTATTCAGAGAGTGAAGTTTTATTGTCTTATTGCAGCTTTGATCCCTTGAGTTTGTTCTCAGGTGAAATCCATTCTTACAAGACAAATGGACACTAGGAGCAAGTACAAGAGGAAAGACAGAGCTCTCCGTCTACTAGGACCTGACCTGAAGAAGAGACACAAAGAGAGGTTAGGAGGTCAGTTAGAGCGAAAATGCCTAGACAAATATTCACTTATGAGTCACTGGGCCAACCCTCCTTACAAAGGGGGGTGAGGTGGGCCAACCCTCCTCACCCCCCTTCCTTTCCTGCCACATATGCATAGCCAGTTCATTCTACCTACTGCCTATACACCTCATATGCCTTGCGCATATATATTTGTTTTGTATGATAGTTTGGCAATAGTGACACCTACAGGAGAAAATGAGTAACGTAAGATGTATCAGTCATGTGATTTGATTACCATAAAACATGGAAAACGTGAGGTGTTGCACACACGAATTGAGAGTTCTGAAGACTGAAAAGAGTGTTTGATAAGATGTCTCCTAATGTCTCCTGAATCCTGATTGGAAAGCACACGGTATGTTTGTTTATAGCTTGGTTGTTGTTTGTTTATAATTTAATGTACTATGTGTATTAATTTCAGTTTCATAAGCTATGGTCGTAATTGAACAACGTCATGGAACATAATAACTTCATCACGAATTTGATTGTCATTTTTATTTATTTTCATTTTTTCATGGTGTCCATTTGATATGTGTGATGTGGATTGTCCTGACGACAAGAAATATTGAAGACATCTAAGGCATCAGTTGAAGCGTGGTTTTTCTGGTCCGGAGAAAACATTCAGGAGCTGTTATAGTGAAAAAACGTGTATTTGCAACCCCTTAGAGAGTCCAAGAGTTCATCATGGAAAAGAAAAGATCGTTGCCAGCCCTCGATGTGAAGAGCATAGTCAGCGTGGTGGAAAATGTGGCCATTGGTGAAAGTGAAGATGTCGTCATTCAAGGGAGCATCGCGATTTTGTTCAATTAAAACTCCATTGCGTTTTACGTGTCTGCATTCCTTGCCGCGCAGAAGAGCAACACACGAAGATATTGCTGCAGTGATGACCGATAGCCACAAGGAGGCAGTGTCGCAACATGTTGGACAATTCAGTTGTCAATAAGAGTTGCTACCTTTGGATTAACAGGTGAGACTGTATCTTTCCAGCTTGAAATCTCATTGGATGTTGCCTTAACATATATTCTAGTTTAAATTGTATGCAAATTGTTGAAACAAATATTTGCATTTGATGCTTTTCTAAGTTGATTGAAGTGAGTAACTTGTTTAATAATTGACATTTTGCAATTTCCACATAGTATTAAAGCTTGTTATCAGTGTTTAAAGCCGAATAATAGTGTGGTTTAAAGCAAGTTACCAACATGGAGCAAAATAGAGCAGACAGTCATGTCTTAGACCAAGTAATTCAAGCTCTTGAAGATTAAAAGGCACAATTGGAGGGGAAATTAGAAATTGAAATTGATGTCTTTGACAGACAAAACTATGAGGGACGCTTAGCTGAAATTAATGCAGATCTGGAAGTTAATAAGACGAGACTCCTGGAATCATCATCACGAGTTGAGCAAGAAGTTAGGCGATCAGAAAGAGAAAGGCGTACAACAGAAAAAATGCTTGAGTTGAGACGTGACGAGTTAGCAAAAGAAGAACGGAAGTTTATGTTCACATACTTAAAATTTAAAGCTGAAGTACAGTTTATCAGATTTAACTAAAAGAAGAATGCTCTAAACATGATTTGGATGACATGATGGGAACAGTAGAGAAACGTGAGGCAGAGTTAAAACAAACATATGAAAGTTTCCGTGCATTGAACGTCCCATCTCAAGATATCATAAGGAGAATGGACAGCTGCACTTCAGTTACTAGTGAAATAACCACACTACTGAAAATACGTTGTGCAGAAGTGAGTAAATCTGCTTCAAATGTCTATGCTGTTAGCTATCGTCGCGTGAGTAAACATCGTAAACGACACGATCATGTGCTTCGTCATTCAAATGCGCTAACGGACTCCATTGTTGTTCTATGTATAGCGTTACACTAGTCTGACTTGCAAAACCGTTTTGCTTGCTACTGCTAAGGCTTAGTCGCATACAATAGTCCATAAACCGAATCATGTCTTCATAAACTGCGAGTAAAGACACACAAATGTTGACAGGCTACTAAATACAGTACATACCACAGAGATGGACGGTCCTGCTGTTGCTGTTTCTCCTGTTCAATTTATTTCAGCCTCCAAATGATTCTGGATCATATATCTATTAGCTGAGATCGAAAGCCATGGGTTTCTCCACGCTTGAGGACGTCACAGCTTTGCATGCTCGTCATTCTTTAGCTCCGCCCACACGATACGCCTCCAGGCGCTCGTTTTTTTCCGGAAAGACTCGGTACAGCCCATATTTCTTTTTTAAATATAATAAAACTAAAGACTTTTCAGAGATATGAAGGATGCAGTACTATAGGTACTCAAGATTGACATGAGATTGACTGAAACTCATGTTTCTAAATACTGTAAATACTTGACAGTCATGGCAATAATGCTTTTGATTTTTTTGACTCTTCCTGTAGGTACACTTACAGGAATGTTATGAGAAATTCAAATTACAGAATTTAATATATTAGACTACTATATTTACTTCATTTTGGCTAGTGATTAACAGGCTATATTATAAGTATAATTACAAAGCCGTCTTTTGTAGACAATTTAATGAAAAAGTCACCCATACTAAGTTTAGTCATGTCAACCTTACATTTGGAACTAATAGGCTCATGGACAATGTTTATTTAAAACAGGTTAAAAAAAAAACTTTTTTTTTTTTTTAGAATACAATTATTAAATTAGATAATGCATTAATTAATTTATAATTTATAAATATGTATCATTAATTAATCAAGTAAAAAAAATGTTTGTGTTTTATTATTATTTTTTTATCTAGCCTGATGTCTAGTCACTTAGTTATGGCTCTGAATTATTCTTTGTCAGAATTTTCTGATTCTCTGTTTTTGTGCTTTTTGACCAACTCTTTCATTGTATGAAACTGTTTCATAAGAATAATTTTTTTGTTTTTTCTATGACTCCCATGTGTGGACATTGTTTTGTATCTGGGTAACGATTTAATTCAGCAACTGTTTTAGCAAGCAATATAAGTGGTCATGAGTTAAGTGTTTGTGAAACCTAACAAAACTTGCTCTTGTGATTTGAGTTTTTTTCTGCACAGTGATTGCATTATGTTGAGGAGCTTGGTGTAACAGGGGTGAAGAGACGCTATGCTATTTTAAGAGGTGAATTGGTGATGAGTGCTAGAGAGCTTGTATGCAATTCATTTCTGCGCTTGACTGTCCTTCACAGAGAAAACAAAATGTAGTAGATGTGCGATTACTCTCATATTTGACAGGTGCATAAAAAAACACATCCTCTGTGCTATTGAAAGTTTATTTGTGTGATTTATTTTTTGTCTTTGCAAGCTACCAACTTAATATATCACAAAATATCATGTAATATTTATTTAGAAATTATTCCCAAAAAAAAAGAAAAATAACTACACTTCACTTTTTCACTTTGTCTTTCACGTTGTCTTCTCACTTATGATAGTGACATTTTTTTTTTACATCTAAATCTGAATTTGTTTGTTTTTTGCCATGGTTTGTTTTCATGTTTCTTGTAATTTCCCCTGATGTGTTATAACTGTCTGTTTATGGTCTGTTACTTACTCAAAAACAATAATAAAAATAAAAATAAATAATCTAATATGTAAATAAATCTTTATAATTTCATCCTGTGGATTAAAATGTATGTTGCTGCCATTCCCAGATAACAATAAGGACACATACTTTTACCCTTGTTAAAGGTGGGGTAAGCGTCATTTGAAAATTTCAACATGATCTCATGGTAATGCGTATCAATAGTACTAAAGTGTGAAATCTCATGGAATGGATATGTCAAAATGAGTTTTGGCGTGCAAATGCTACGCAGTTTTTCACGTGCATATGATACACACTTTATGGCATGCATATGACGCTCTTGGGTAGGATTAGGGTGGCAGGGTGGGGGGATCATACGTATAATACACCATAAAGTGCGTATCATATGCACGGCAAAACGTCTCGGTTACGTATGTAACCCTCGTTCCCTGAAGGAGGGAATGGAGACGTACGTCGGAACTGACCGACAAATTGGGATCTGACTTTAGAGACCAATCCTACTTCAAGTGTGTAAAAACGAGCCAATTAAATTTGGCATGCGATCCACGCATTCCACGCTCCGCCGGAATACACATAAGGACTAACCTGGCAGGGTAGTGCAACATATGGCAGTCTCTGGGGTGGTTCCAACCTAATTAACCTAAAAAAGAAAGGTACAGGAAGATATTGTCTTCGTTCTGAGGACTTATTTTTATTATCTGTCCCTCAAGTCCGGACAGAATTGGGAAAAGGGGCTTTCAAGTATGCGGCACCCTGCACTTGGAATCAGCTGCAAAATGTGTTGAATCTTAAGGAGCCAGTTTCATTGGTTGCTTTTAAATTACTTTTAAAAAACATGGAAGCTACACATACTGGCTGTAGATGTTATGACTGACTCAATTATGACAGACAAACATTGCCGTTGTTTATCGTTTGCGATAATATGTGAAATTCTGATTTCTTATGACTTTATAATTATTTATTACTTGTACAAATTGTTATATGTTGATGTCAAATGTTATATGTTTTTATGTCTGAAACCTTGTTAAATGTGCTGCTGCCTCTCTTGGCCAGGACACTCTTGGAATAGAGATTTTTAATCTCAATGAGTCTTTTCTGGTTAAATAAAGGTATAAAAAAATTGTAGGGGGGAAAGAACAGCCGTTTCCAGGGAACACAACTGGAGACAATAGACGCACGTATCCGGCCCAGAGGGCGGGAGTGGCGTTTGCAAGCCGACACTAGAATGGGCACTTAGCTCTACTGGCCACTGGGGGCGAGGATGCGGGAAGATTCCGGCTCTACACGGAGGCTATAAAATCTAGCGAACGTGTTAGGTGTTACCCAGCCCGCAACTCTACATATGTCTGTCAGCAAGGTGCTTTGAGCCAGCACCCAGGAAGAAGCAACACTCCTTGTTGAGTGTGCTCTTACCCTGAACGGGCAAGCTTACTGGTAAGCCAAGCCTATAGCATCCACTATCCAGTGGGCTAACCTCTGCTTGGAGACAGCCTTTCCCTTCTGCTGGCCTTCGTAACAGACAAAGAGTTGCTCTAAGGTCCGAAAGCTTTGAGTCCGGTCAACGTAAGTGTGAAGACCGCGGACCGGACACAACAAAGCTAGGGCTGGGTCTGCCTCCTCCGAAGGCAGCGCTTGCAGGTTCACTACCTGGTCCCGAAAGAGAGTGGTAGGAACCTTGGGCACGTATCCGGGCCGGGGTCTCAGGACAACGTGAGAGTTACCGAGCCCAAATTCTAGGCACGATTCGTTGACTGAAAGTGTGTGTCCCCTACCCTCTTAATAGAGGCCAATGCGGTCAGGAGCACTGTCTTCATTGACAAAATGTTAAGCTCACATGACTCCAAAGGCTCGAAGGGAGGGCTCTGTGAAGTACGCTGAGCACTAGAGCTAAATCCCAAGAGGGTATCGAGTTTGGGCGAGGAGGATTTAGTCTCCTCGCACCTCTGAGGAACCTGACGACTAGGTTGTGCTTTCCCACGGACTTACCTTCAACTGCATCGTGGTGCGCCGCTGTTGCGGCGATGTACACTTTGAGGGTGGAGGGAGACAGCCTTCGCTCCAGCCCATCTTGCAGGAAGGAAAGCATGACACTAATCTAACACCTTCAGGGGTCTTCTCGGTGGGAAGAGCACCACTTAACGAACAGGTTCCACTTCAGAGCATAGAGGCGCCTCGTAGAACCTCTGCGTCCCGTCCAGGGACCAGAAATGAGATTCCAGATGTCTGGACGCGGGTGCCATAGAGTGCCCCGTCCCTGAGAAAGAAGGTCCTTCCTCAGGGGAATGGGCCAAGAAGGGGCTGTCGCGAAGATAGTTAGTTCTGGGAACCAGGTCCGGTTGGGCCAGTAGGGTGCAACTAACAAGACCTGCTCCTTGTCCTCCCTGACCTTGCACAATGTCTGTGCAAGAAGGCTCACTGGGTGCCAGTGCATCTGTGCCGAGGGTACCCCTGGTCAGGGAATAGTACTACTGGCAATGGGTTGAGTCCGGAGAGGCAAACAGGTCTGTGCCTGTGCGGCTCCGAACTGGTCACATATCAGCTGAACCGCCTGGGGGTGGAGTTGCCACTCTCCCGGAGGTGTCAGCTGTCGAGAGAGCTCATCGGCTGTCTGGTTGAGCGCACCTGGGACATGAATGTCCCGAAGCGACCTCAGCTGATTCTGACTCCACAGGAGGAGGTGGCGGGCGAGTTGGAGCAAATGACGGGAGTGTAGACCACCCTGACGGTTGATGTATGCAACGGCCATGGTGCTGTCCGTACGGACCAGTACATGCTTGCCACGTAGTGGCCCCTTGAGGCAGTGGAATGCCAAGTGTACTGCCAGTAACTCGATGCAATTGACATGCCAATGCAATTGCGGCCCCATCCACAGACCTGCAACTGCATGCCCATTGTACGTGGCCCCCCAGCCCGTGGCAGAGGCATCCGTGAAAAGCACAGCATGCCTGGATACTCGTTCTAGGAGCACCCCGGCCTGGAGAAACTAAGTATGGGACCACGGGCTGAAGGTTTGGCGGCCGTAAGGAGTCACTGGGACCCGGTACTGTCTGCTCTGCCACGCCCACCTCGGGACTCAGCCATTGAGCCAGCGTTGAAGCAGTCTCATATGAAGCAATCCGAGCAGCGTTACCGCGGCTGCAGATGCCATATGCCCCAGGAGCCTCTGAAAGAATTTCAGTGAGACCGCTGTCCTTCCATTGAATAAATTCAAGCAGTTTCAACACTGACTGGACTCGCTCCTTTGTGAGGCGTGCAGTCCGGTTGACCGAGTCCAGCTCCATACCGAGGTAAGAGATCCTCTGTGTGGGACAGTGTTTGCTCTTCTCTCAGTTGACCCGAAGGCCCAACAGGCTGAGGTGAATGAGCACCATGTCCCTGTGTTCACACAACTGTTCCCTCAACTGGGCGAGTATCAGCCAGTCGTCGATGTAGTTGAGGATGCGAACGCCGTGTTCTCTGAGAGGAACAATGGCTGCCTCTGCGACCTTCGTAAAGACACGAGGTGACAGCCCGAAGGGCAGGAATTTGTACTGGTATGCCTTCCCCTCGAACGTGGTTGAGGGATCCACTCGAGCCCGACACTTGTGGCGGCCCGGGCAAGCATAGCCGTAAGCTCCGGGTCAGACTTGGGCAATGCTGTCACAACCGAAGGGGGCAACCCAGCCGAGTCTTCATCCTCGGAGCCCATTAGCTCATCCCCCGATGCAGCGACCGACATCTCGTCGTCCACCGGAGCCCCGAAAGTGACGACTGGCACTCCATGTGGGAGGTCAGCGCGCCCTTCCGGAAACTCCACCTGCACAGTGGAGGGGGGAGGGGCCCGAGGAGCCATCTGACCCGTCGAGTTTTCCCTGACTGTCACCCTCAGGTCCCCACCAAGGTCATCAGCCAAAGTAGCAGCCCTCTGCTTTGCAGCTGGAGGACCGCTAGATCGGGGGATGCGCAATTGTGCCCCACCTCTCTTGAGGTATTGTAGTCTGCGATTGTCATATTCCCGCAGTGGGAACATGACTCATCTACGAACGCTGCCTCAGCGTGCTAAATGCCCAAACACGTGAGACAATGAACATGCCTGTCAAGCGGGGACAGAAATCGACCGCACCCAGTAACACACGGTTTGAATGACATCTTGAAAAAGACGCAGAGTCAAACCGTGTTGCTCTTTTGTTTTCTTCCACACTCTTCGTAGACACAGCAATAACACTGTTCGTCTCCGAAGTAGAAAGCGCTGATCTACCATTCCACTTCCTATTCATACCCACGCTGTGGGGATAAGCGTGAAATGCGTGGATCGCATGCCCAATTTCATTGGCTCGTTTTTACACACTCAAAGTAGGATTGGTCTCTAAAGTCAGATCCCAATTCGTCGGTCAGTTCCGACGTACGTCGAATGTGACCGACTGAAAGGGAACTCATTTTGGCGTATACATTCCATGAGATTGCACACTCATACTATTTATATGCATTTTTGTGAGATCAGGCTCGAAAATTTGGTCAGACCAACACAACCAGACACAACAACAAACATGTTCCCAATCATAATTATGAGGCATATGATGATGGAGGAGAGAGAACAAGTAAAAATGAGATTTGAAGAAATACTGTTGAAAGAAAGATGCCTGAGAGACATTACAAAAGAGAAAAGCTCATGAGAATATAACTAGAAAATGAAGGGTTAAGATCAGGAAAGAGATTTAGGACCCACATTAATATATGAAAAGCTTTCCATCACTGGAGAGAGCTAGGCGGTAAGGCCTGAAAACAGATGCGGAGGTTGCTTTGATTCCTCTCCATACATGAGCAAAATTGGTTTTGAGTGTCATTGTTTGTCTGGAGCTGCTGTGTTGTTGGCAACTAACATTGAAATCTTTCTTATATTTATTATTGTGTACTGTATGGTAATTTTGTGTGCTTCCTTGTTATTTGTTCATAATCTTCACATTATTTTTGTGAAGCATTATTTTTTGCACTTCTGTTACGATAAATAGACATCCACTCTTAAGTTGCGTGTGACGGAGGTCAGCTAGTGAGAGCTGTTCAGGCTAATGACTGCTATAGAGAATGCATTCCTTACTGTTTAGCATCCTTGTTAGTGAATTTAGGATTGGAGAATGAGAGAGTGGGGCGTAGTTTATGGGGGGATTAGGGGGAGGCAATCAAATCCATCAGTTAACCCCCCCACCCCACAACCGGCATTACCCCAACCGGCATTAGAAACTCTGGACGTAAGCCGCGATTGTTGTTTTGACTTTAATTTTTATGGACATGAGAGCTGAAAGTGCCAGAGGCTGAACAAACACCACTAACATTCTCCTTCTTGATTAGCTTACGACCTGTTTAACAGTCCTGTCTAATGTTTTTATAGGTAGAACTGTTATACAAAGAAAGTAGATATCATATGAAAAGTCACTAGCTGAGCAGAAATACATAATCATGTTTTGCTTGCTACCTTCAAAGTTGCGTTTTATTTTCTCATTAGAATAAAGGTTGAGAGGTCCATCTATCAGTTTTCCATGTTAGTTTTTAGTTCATGGAGTTAATATAAAGGCTGTTTAAAATAGGCTTAAAAAGGCTTTTTAAAAATGGCAGGAGCAGGTGTTTTGTGTGCGTTCGAACGGTCAGCGTACACTACTGCACTGGTGGTTCCTATTGTGCTGTGTCAGTCCCTACTCTAAATTAGTTGTGTTTTGCCTCCCACAACATAAAATGCTCTAAGCAGAATAATATATGTAGATTTTAATTTTTATTCTTTGATCGATCACATAATCGTGGCATTCATAAACGCAATTAGAAATGTGATTAATTGTGTAGATAGTATATAATTGTGCAGATAATTTATATAAACAATGTTCAGCAACAACTTAGAAATATCATGTATCCACCTTTATGTTATTGTTACTAATTAATTGGTAATTTTCGATTGAATTCATTGGTCATTTTAGTGTGGATAGTAACTACTAAAAAATGTACAGTACTATAGTAATGATTTGTTTTGGAGAGCAACAGTAAGCATGGGGGTGAAGCTTACTAATTTTTCAGTTTCTTTTTTTATATATGTATACAATTGTAAAGGTGTCATGAACTGCCTTTTTATTTTTTTATTCTGTTGTCAACTAATGATGTTTGTGTGGTTTTTACATTCAAAAACATCATAATGAATAAGTAATAGGCTATTTTCTACACTGGTTTTGAGGCTCTCTCCAAAACGTTGTTTTTTTTTGGGCTAGCCGCACTGGAGACTTGGAACTAAATGCCCACGGCTAGGGTTGGATAATATATGCATATTTAATTAGCTTAAGCTCCCCTGTCAGTTCACGAGGGAGAGGAGAGAAGCGGCAACCGGAATGTTTTTCTAGATCACAGGGCTCGTGAACGTCTTTATCAAATAAACACAATGATTTATTTCTCATCGACCGGCAATTGGTTGGACTATCATTTTTATATTACACATAGCCTGCAAGATTGGATGATATAAGCGTGAACCGTGCACACACATGCACGTGCACGCGTGCACCGCCCTTCAGATACTTTACTCACATAAGTGTGTTGCACCATTCCTGTCAGATCCAAATCTAGCATCGACCAGAGATTTGTTTACAAACGATTGTGCTGTGAAATGAAGTAAACATGTCTTCACCACATGACCTGGAACTTCATTAAAAATAAAGTTCAACCACCCATTCCTAATATTAGGATCCGACGGAAGCTTATTATAGACTGTGTTCTTCCACAACCAGGAATAGAGCAATATCTTGCTATCTTCCTCGGCATGTTTATTGTTGTTGGCTATAGGATGAGCCCTCCATGAGTCGGTGTGCGGGGCTATTGGATTAGACGCGCTGTAGAGGCGTTTCGTCTTGCAATGACGTAAGTATCAAGCACAAGGCCATTTGCTGGGCCTGGTGTCTATAAAAGCTTTTCTTTGACTAACAAGGATTTTTTCAGCTCTGAAACTTAGAGGACATTGTTATATTACCATGACCTTTTATATATCAAAAGCTCATGGGAAAGTTGATTTCTTAATTCATCACCCCTTTAAATATAACTTGTAACCAATTATTTATTTTTATTTATTTTTATTTGTGTGATTTTTTTGACTAGCATGTGCTAAGTTATACTAGCATTTAATTAGGTTCCCTACCTTGTAGACACAGTGCTCTACATAAACGCCCCCTTCAAACAATTAACAAAGCAATCGACACATAAGCCTAGCTACCTTTAGCCTCCATAACAAGATTATTTTTTTGCCAATGAGGCGTGACAAATCTTTTTTCATATGCTGTTTTTTCCTCATTAAATCTTAATGCTGTAAAACTGTGTTAGTGAATCTATTACTTCAGAGTCCCTGTGTTATTCCAGAGTGTGTGTGCTCCAGATGCAGTCATCTTTGAAAGTCTGGCCACAGATGAATCGTTTGGCACTGGTCTCACAAGTTCCTTTTGTCCTCCCCATTGCAACTGTCCAATTATCTCTTTTTTCTCTTCTTTTTTTTTGTGGAGAGAGTGTTTCTGTGCAAGATGGCTTGTTGGGATAGGGTTGCAGGAGATGCCTGGTTTCCATCTAAGGGTGAATGCAGTTCTTGATAACAAGCTCCAACTTACTGTGTATCTGTGTTAGGACATGGCTTTGGGCACTTCACATCTTCTCTCATTTAACTTTCCTTGTTCTGTGCAGTTTTTAGAAACCAGCAGCAGGGGGAAAAACTATCCATAACATCTATATTCTATTATGGCTAGTTAATATTGTGACATCAGCTAGGGGCAGTCAATCTGCCGCCATGCATCTGGTTACCAGTACATAACCCCCCTTAATCTGTTCTGTATTGTTTATTGATATCATAATCCTCACCGTTACATTGCAGTATACAGCATCTATATCTGATGTGTAGTTTTAGTCTACCTTCTGCTCTGCTATATGATTCATGCATGTTTCAATGACCTCTGTTTGGCAACTTTGTAACTTTTAGATATATATTAGACTAATCACGCACAACAATATCATGAATGTTAAAGAACCATCTGTGAATAGTAAGCATAAATCAGAGCTTGTCGGTTCCAAACACATACATATGGAGGGCCCAATGACACCAAAATATATCTGAAAAATGTTTTCGTCGGATGGATGGATGGATGGATGGATGGATGGATGGATGGATGGATGGATGGATGGATGGATGGATGGATGGATGGATGGATGGATGGATGGACGGACTTAAGATTATCTTTTTGTCATGTACTGCTCATTGAAAGTTAATATTTTAAAAGACTAAGAACGGAATAAAGCATGGATACCGTTTTTCATGTTGTACATTGTTTTGATTCCTAAATTATTGATGCATCCCTATAATGCATGGCATATTAATGTTTTTATTCAAAAGAACCTATTCAAGAAAAATATGTATTTCTCAATAACTATTTATTTGCTGATGGCACTATGCACTATTTTGTTTTCAAATACAGTGACAGTAAGATTTTTTAAAGGCCCACTGAAGTGCCGTCAAACGTGCAGCATTATTAAATGTGTTGACATAATTTCCACCGAAACAGGAAGAAGGGAGGGACATATCAAACAGCTCATCCCACTTTTAAAACAGCCAATTGCATTTAGTTTATATCACAGCATGGCCAGATCTGGTAAAGCAAGAGTTTTCTCCTAATCTATATCCTTTTAATTTGAAGTAATCAAAATCAATGATCCATTTTGGAAGAAGTGAGAGAAGTTTCAAGGCACTTCAGTTACTAACGCTGTCCACACACAACATGATTTTAGCCCTGATTTTTTCTTGCCAACAGTGAGATCTCCAGCAAAAGCCCAAACTCAGAGGCAAATCGGTTCTCCTTCATGTGAGTGACAGTTACTATGACTGAATGATCAAAGACACAATCAGAGATGAGAGACAATGCGTCACTAATGCCTGGGGTGTCTGGAATGTTCTATCATTTGTTTGTTTAGTTTCATTATCATGGACTTTTAGTTTGCTTCTTATTATTTCCTTTTGTCTTTGTTCATTTTCCCCACCATCATTAGTTGCTATGGATATTCATTTGATCATCCCACCTTGTGTTTGAACTAGAACACACTGTAACTATCCTGTGGACTATCTGAGATTGTTTTATTAAAAAGATCTTTATTTTGAAATCTTATTCAATTCATCATCTGTGGACTTTATACACAGCATTCGTGACACAACGAATTAGCAGGTTAAATATCTAGACCCATCAGTGATCTTGTGGATTGTGTTTTGACTGTAACGGCAACACGATCTCATGGTAATGCGTATCAATAGTACGAGTGTGAAATCTCGTGGAATGGATACGCCAAAATGACTTTTGCTGTGCAAATGCTACGCAGTTTTTCACGTGCATATGATACGCATTTTATGGCGTGCATATTACATGCTCTTGGGTAGGATTAGGGTGGTAGGCTGTGGGGGGTTCATAATACGCCATAAAGTAGGAATCATATGCACACAAAAAAACGCGTACCATATGCATGCCAAAACTCATTTTGGCGTATAAATTCCACGAGATTGCACACGTACTATTTATACCCATTTTCGTGAGATCGGGCTTGAAACTGACATCTGCAAAACAGACGGTTGTTTAATGTGAAAACACCAGGTTGACGCATTTGGAAGTTCTGTAGAGTATGATACAATTTTTGGCCACTGAATAGGAGTTTGTATACTTCATCTTCCCTTTTATTTGTGATGATCTGCCTGTCAGAATCGACTCAGAGAAACGGTATGTAGTTGTAGATGATTGAAATAACCAAAAGGGTAATGAGCCTATCAGCCTCCAGTACTAAATTCTATCCATCGTAAGTATTGAGCTGCTGTCACTACTGTTCATGTCTCATTTCCATTCCCCTCCCCCAATACCGACACCACTTTAAATGTTTGTCAGACGGGACACAATAACACACTTTAAATTAAAATGGAAATACCCAGTTCACCATTAACCTTCTGACTCCTCAGTTTGACGTTATGTAACCACAGCTGAAGCCATCTCTCAGAGGAGATGGAGGCTAGGAGGTTGAAAGCAGCCCAGCCTTGAATATATAATTCTCTTGAATGTGTTTGCCTTTGTTGTTTAATTTACTTTCTCTTACACAGGTCAGTGAATCCCTCGTCAGACATGCGGTGCATGGTAATGGAGGACCAACAGGAATGTGTGTATTGTGTGTTCATAACCAGTTGTTAGTGTTTTATTCAAGTTGTGGGTGGCACTTTGCTTCTTTCACTGGGGTTAGCACGGTGCTTTTAGTGTGTTGGATATTCCAAATTGGAGTTAAAATAAAATTGAGGCTGAGATGCCATGACGCCCAAACGTATTTACTGTTGATTAATAATAAATGGAATTCAATTCAATTTAAAGGGTGAACAGACTAGTATAAGTGTCCAAAATTAATTAACACAAGCTGCGTGTATGTGTGTGTGTGTGTGTGTGTGTCCTTGTTTATATTACACTGTGGGGACCAAATGTCCACATAACAATAGTAAAACATGAGATCACCTACATTGTGGGGACCAGCCAGCAGTCCCCACTTTTCAGAAAGCTTATAAATCATACAGGTTTTTTTTTTTTTTTTTTTTTTTTTTTTTGAGAAAGTATGCAGAATGCTGAATGTTTCCTCTGATGGGTAGGTTTAGGGGCAGGGGCAGTGTAGGGGGATAGAATGTACCGTTTGTACTGTATAACAACCAATACAGTCCCCACAAAGATAGTGGACCAGACATTTTCATACAAAGTTTTGTATGATGGGTAGGGTTAGTGTAGGGGGATAGAATATACAGTTTACAGTACAAACCAATAAAGGGGTCCTGAATTGACAAATCAACTATCCCTTGAGCTTTTGATATATATAAAAGGTCATGTTAAATAAGAATATCCTGTAAGTTTCAGAGCCGAAAACTGCCTTCAAAGAAAAGCATTTAGACACCAGGCCCAGCAAACGATCAATCTCAGAATATGCCACACCTTGACTTCATTGTTTGGTTAAACACCGCCTCAACAGTAAAAGAACAACGCCTGATTCTGTAGCCCCTCCCACCGACTCGTGCCTGACATGACATATAGGCCTACATAGAGCTAAATCGGATTGAACTTCTAAGCAATAACCATATCACATAAGCTTCAATCAGTTTCCTGCGTAATTATGAATGCATGGATGAAATAAAGTCAGCGCAAGTTCTGCCAGGAAGACTCAATCGTTACGTCCCTAATTACCTTCTCATCTATCCAATCACATCCTTTACTGGAGCATATAAAGGTTGTACTTACTCATGTTTGAGTTCGCAGATACTACCGCTTCAGCACCACCATCCTCCCCACCACCACCAGGATGGGACCTTTCCTCCATCCCCCCCTACACAACCAGCCAGGCTTTCATATCATCCTCAACACCACCAGACGGGATCTCCCCTCTACCCTGAAGACTTCAGGATGTCTCTCCCTCCATCCACCCCACCACCACCAGATGGCCCCCTTTCTTACTTTGCGAGGGGTGAGCTGCGCCCCTGCCTCTGTATTCAGGCAGGATACGCAGATTCCGTACCCTCGGAATGCAAATCACAAATGGGGCCTACGCCAAAGAACTTGATTGCTTGCTGAGCTCCTAAATAAATGTTATTGTTACAGCATTATTTCTCCCGAGTCTTTCTGGCAGAACTTTATTTTTTAACAAGCTGACGTGGGGAAGACATTGCACGTTTGTTCCTTCATTTCTGATCATGGATTTGTTTGTAAACCAGAGACTGGATTGCAGATAGGATGAGATTACATGAATGAATAAAGAGTAAAAATGTTTTTTTTTATATACCTTTATTTAACCAGAAAATAAACTATTTTCCAAGAGCGTCCTGGCCAAGAGAGGCAGCAGCACATTTAACAAGGTTTCAGACATAAAAACATATAACATATAACATCAACATATAACAATTTGTACAAGTAATAAATAATTATGAAGTCATAAGAAATCAGAATTTCACATATTGTCGCAAGCGATCAACAACAGCAAGCATCGTCCCTCATAATTGAGTCATTATTATTAATAATAAATGGAATTCAATTAAATTTACATTTTATGTTTTATGTGATAGTATTGCATTATTACTAGGGATGCACGATATTTGATTTTTGCCGATATCCGATATGCCGATATTTTTCAGCTCATTTTGGCCGATGCTGATACCGATGCCGATATATGTTTATTTTTTCCCTTTGTTTGGAAACAACACCATTTTGAGCAAAAACGATTTTTTTTCATTCTGGTTTCAGATTTCTGAGGTATCCTTACTAAAAGGATTCTTGTTGAAGATAAATACATGTTAATAAAGTTCTTTTTATGATAAGAGTATATTAAAAGCTCTGAAAATATCAATAATAAAGTCAGTAATTTTTCACCCCAGATGCAGCTGTAACCTAAATATTGTATTTTTTGATTTAACGTTTGTGCACATGAAGTGGGGGTGGCATGACATCCATTGATGCTGTCTTTTAATTCTACAATTATTGTAGAGCTCCTTGGATTATTGGTCATCATCCATTTCGTAAAATTTGATTACAGATTAATACACTGTATATAAAAGTATTTAATTTACAAGTGTCATGCTTGTGATTTATGACATCCGTACTGATTTGTTTATTCAGAACAAGAAGTAACTTCAATTTATTTGTGTATTCTACTTTTCATTGTATTACTGTAACAACAGCGCCCCCACTACATGTATAAATTTATAGCGGTCTAGCTGGAGGGCACTAGGACCTAGAGGAGCTTCTGCTGCTGTGGAGGCTGCCGCACACGCTGGAGAGTGGGGAGACGATTGGGCTTGTTTTAGGCTAATTTTGTTGTGAAAACGTGCAAATCTGCTGCTGACGGTCACGTCCTTCTGTACGTGCATTCAGAAATTCAAGGCAGCATTTAAAAACAGTCAATATAAATTACTGAACATGCAATGTATTTTCACTTGAAGAATGACCGCAGTTCTGACATGGTCTTATCGCTGTAGCACTCCTTGCACACGTGAGTTATTGCAGGCACATATCAACACGTTATCATATCGGCAAGGCATATCGGCATAATGTTTTCATATCGGCCGATGCCGATTTTTATATTTTAAGCATTTATCGGCCGATTCCGATGTCGTGCCGATAATATCGTGCATCCCTAATTATTACAGATCATTTGACTTGGATTAATGTGTACGTGTCTAACAGGACATACCTTAGCACGCTATCAAATGCTGGATAATGCTTTATTTGTTGTATTGTCATTCATTGTGATTCGAGATAAGACTTGGGCCAGGACTCACAAAGCCCAAAGTCCCGGGGCTATGTGTTTTCCAGATGGGCTACCAAAATGTAAGGCCTGCCGACGGGCTATTTTAAATAGTGAAATAACATTCCTTCTTGATGTGCATTGTTCATTCTCATCTTGATATTTAAAGGAAAAATACAATTGCAGAAGTTTCGAACAGTGAGGCTTGTTCTTGCACGTTCGTGGTTATACCCACCGATCGGGCAGGCCAAGTAATAAAAACATATAATTCCAATCAATCGCTGACGGATAAGAGATAAATCATTGTGTTTGTTTGATAAAGAGTGATCCAGGAGAGATGTTCAAACCCAATAGAAAATAGCCTATTACTAAATTATTATGATGTTTATGAATTTAAAAACCACACAAACGTCATAAGTTGATCTCAGACAACAAAGCAAATTACTAATTGAGTAACTGAGTTGTAAATCAGACAGTTCAGCACAATATTAAATTTCATAGCCAGCGATTTGATATCCCCTCAAACACACAATTATTTAATTATATAATTACAAGTATTATTAGTAGTATTAAATTATAATATATATATATATATATATATATATATATATATATATATATATATATATATATATATATATATATATATATATATATATATATATATAACTATTTTGCAGATGTTGTGGCATTAAGAAATGTTTATAGCTGATGCATTTTCTCAGTCTATTCCCTCTTATCATGTGGGACAAAATGTAAACCCTACTCTGTCTACAAATTACAAAGAACAAACAAATATTAAATAATGAAAAGACTTGCCACAGCAAGGTCCACACAAATGTGTTACAGCCTTCATTATGTGTCTCAACAAGTAATTGATCATATTTGAACTAATGATAGAAATTGGCATTTGTCGTATTAATATTTGTTTTTTATTATATAACTTTCTTATCAAAGTACAACCATTTTTATTTAATGAGCTTGTAGTCACAGGCACAGACTCAAAACAGACATCAAAGGCAGATCACTGTGTCGCTGATGTACGTAAATAATGAACACAGGTTTATTGCTTATTTTACCTTTTTGGGCTTATTGCCAGAGCAACAATGACTAATTATCACGAGGAAAACCCCAGACCATGCAGTTGTTGCTGAGAGTGGACTATATAGGACCTGGAGATTCAACCCTTGTAAAAAGTTTGTGGCTGAATGTTTTCCGTAATGCCTTTATATGTTGTCGTGTTTTGTAAGCCTACGTGTTCCCATGACAACTGTGTTCTTAAGAGTCATACTTCATTTATGCTTGTGGGTGTGTGAGAGACAGACAGTTCAAAGGATTTATCATCATTATTTTAGTTCTTAACAAACAAGTGGAGAGAGTGTGCTGTAATTATATACTCGCCATATTTTCAAAACCTAAATGTGTAATCCGGCTGACACAGAACCTATCAAGTGTACTGAATCTTTAGTGCAATATGTTTGTTTTACTCGAATTGTGTTGCAGCTCTACTCATAGAAATGTGAATGTGAGTTTTTGTTATGTCCTGCTTTTTGCAAAAAGGAAATAACGTTCACCAGAGTCTGGGGTTCCACCCATTTGTGGACCGGCATCACTAGTGCTTTTCATCCAGCCTGAGGCATCTTTATCTTGCCCGGGGTTTCTGAGCTCTGGGTGTGCGGACTTGAAACTTTCACCTCAGAGTGACCCTCATTCCCTGCACTCTGACCTTCAGACTCTGCCAAGAAGAACTACTGATGGATTCTGGGTGAACACTATTCTCTGATAGGTGTTTTTTCATACAGTGTCTGTAAACTACTAGCATGAGTCTGATGTAAGACTCTAATTTGAATCTAATTCAACCTAATTATTCAACCTTGTTCTCCGTTATATGTAATTAAACCATCACTATTTACATGTATTACTAAAACCTGTGGAAATAGTATGTGATTTATATCGGTCCTCTTAAATGTCCACAGGAGTGATAGATCAAGTTTATTTTAGTGTCACATTTGCACTAAATAATTTTTTTAAAATAATTTATATGAAATTTGTTAATTACATTTATTCATCTAGCACACACTTTATCCAAATTTTGGATTACTACCAGAAATGTTTCTTAGGCCGTGTGTCCACCAAAGCGTTTTTTTTTTTTTTCATTTTCATCCCTTTTCATTGCACCCTATAATATCAGAATAAAATATTTTAAAACAAGAGCCAGAGGAAATATTTGACATTGTATCTGTAAATTTATATAGAATCAATACAGAAACAAACTATCGGTGAAATTAGATAGTAACACTTCCGCGGATATCATAACAAGCAAAAAGTATCAACTAAAAAAACAATAACGACAACAACAAAAAAACGATGTGCTACCAAAATGCTCTCGAACACTCACAGCCAGGCTTTTTCAGCAGAACGCCTAGTGTTTTCAGCTGGCTAAAAACACTTGGGCTTAGTCTCTTTTGCTCACCAAGGCTGCATTTATTTAAATGCATGTTTAAATGTATGCTATGAATCAGGGTTATTCAAATCTTGCCCTGGAGGGCCAGTGCACTGCAGAGTTTAGTACACCTGAACATACTAATCAATGTCTTCAGGATCATTAGAAAATATACAAGTGGTTGTGTTTTATCAGTGTTGAAGCTAAACTCTGCAGCGCATTGGCCCTCCAGGGTAAGACATGAATAACCATGCTATAGATCTTATTGTGAACAATTAATCTCTGCATAAGTTTGTTTTATTTTCTTTAAATTTCTCCTAATGATGAAAAATGTCAAAATGTGAGAACTGGACATTTCTCGGCAGACTTTTCTTTTGTGATATCAGCATAACTCCAATCATTGTGAGGCTACTCACGAGTCACGAGAGGGCCAATGGGTGGATCTTGATGTCAAGCATCCCCTTTTCTGGATGTAATGGGTGGGGCTTGAAGGACAAATCACACTCTAATGCAGGGCTGTCCAATCCTGCTTCTGGAGCGCCACTGTCTTGCAGAGTTTAGGCTTGTTCGACTTCACCTAGAGATGCGCAGACCTAGACTTAGGCGGCTGACTTAGAAATTATGTCCGACTTGAGACAGTGCCGACTGCACGTGACTGTGACGTATGTCAACAAAGTACCGCGAGAGCGATTCCAGAGCAGCAGGCTGACGCAGCCGGTGCAGATTCTCAAGGGGGACTGCAGGAGGCTGCACAAGCTCTGATGACGACACAGCTAATCCACTATTTGCCGATTCGCCGTATGACAGCGATCACGTGCGTTTCGTGTTTATTCTAAAAACTTATGTCACGCTAATGCTCACAAATCATTTATTTATAACAGTAAAACCTCTTTTCATGTAGTCCCAATGTTATATTGTCATGTTTATCAAACTAAAACTGATAAAAACCATTGACACCACTTCATTGATAGTGTAGGTTTATATGTTGAACTTTAATCTTGTCCAAATAGACGCTTTATTAAGCAGTATATAAAGTATTGGATGAAAATATCATCTGAAACATCTGTGTATTTGATAAATATTGCATTTATTTAACTTCAGCTGTGATAAAGTTTGCAAACGCAGTGCAAGCGTCACCACGGGAGGTAGAAGGTGTCCGACTTCACGTCTCCGTTGGCAGCTCCTCCCCGCCTGCACGCGGCTACTCTCGCCGATCGCATGCATCCAGCCGCAGCCAATGTCGAACACACCTTTCAACTCCAACCACAATTAAACACACCTGAACTAGTTAATCAAGGTCTTATTATGCATACTAGAAACTTCCAGACAGGTGTGTTTAGGCAAGTTGGAGTTAAATTCTGATGGACAGTGGCCCTTCAGGACCGACTTCGGACCCCTCTGCTGTCTCCTAAAATAACTAGATCAAGCTCCACCCATTACGTCCACAGAGGTGGAGCTGAACTAGTTCAAGCTCCACCCATTACACCCATGAATATTTAAACGTGTGCCAGCTTTTAGGATGCTGTTAGATTATGTGCCAGAATGAATTTGCACAAAACAGTTTGAGTACAGTATTTCAGGACACTAAAGGTGCAGCTTTAATGCACTGCAGTGCTCTATACACTGGCTTACATGCTGAGATAATACTACCCTCTGTTGGGCTATGTGTGAAATTGCTCAAAACTAATTTAGTGCTATATAAACTAACAATCATTTAAATTAATCTGTATGTTTTGTGTGGTGAATGCATTAGTACAATCACATGGGCTATTTAAAATACATATTTACTTGCCATTGCAAGAAAAAGAAAAAAAACAGGGCTTTTCTTATTTTTATCTACTGTTCAGAACCTTGATGTACACGTTTGAAGATTCTGTTTAAAATCTGAAAAGGAAATAGCGGCTTAACTCTAAATCCCAGCAGTTTTACACTCCCTAGTCTTCTCCTTTGATCAATGTGCATCTGTTGACCAGCGACGTGTTTAGGCTGACCCTGCTTCACTGCTTTCCAGGAGCTCAGGATTGAGAGGCCACCAGGATGTTCTGTTTCAGTGGGGATAGAGGCAGGAAGGTGAGGCAGCAGGAAAGAGGAGGTGTCAAGATAGATCAGCCAACTCTCTGCAGTCATCAAGGTTAGAAAAATGTCTAAAGTGTTTTTTTACACTTCTTGAAAATATAAGAACCATCCAGTTTTTTGGACAGTGCATGTGACAATATTTGTCATGTTGTAAATTATTTTTGTACTTGTGTTGTTTAAAAAAAAAATGGTTTTAAAAAGTGTTACTAGGTAAATGTAAAGACACTTCCTTACACTTTTTCTTATGGGGGTCACACAACTTTTAATTTGTTTTAAAAAAAAAATGGTTTTAAAAAGTGTTACTAGGTAAATGTAAAGACACTTCCTTACACTTTTTCTTATGGGGGTCACACAACTTTTTATTTGTTTTAAAGAGTCCATATTATTGGCTCCGCCCTCCTACATACGTCCGCTCGATTTTCATTTTCCTTCAGTACTCTGTCTGGGACTGCAGTATTCTCTGAATTTCTCTGATCAAATTTTAACTGTTCCAATCAGCGAACGGAGGGAGTGGCTGATAGCAATGACGTTGATGTTGTGTGCTAGTTTGGGTTGTAATGGCGGTAGAGAAAGATGTGAGCGAAGCTATTCTGTCTATTGTGACAATCCTGCCGAATATCCAGAAGTTAAAACCAGAGTAAGAAAAATCTTTGCTGAGTTTTTTTAGTGGCCATTATGTTGTGGCCCTCCTCCCCACAGGGTTTGGGAAAAGTTTGATTTTCCAACTCTCTCCGTTACGGCTGGTTCACACATACTCCGCTTGCAGTGCATATGTGGTGCATTTTTTTTTTTTCATACCCATGTTATTTGATTGGAGCTTTCAAACTGCATGCGGGAATGTCCGGCAGTGCTTTTCAGCAGTACGGTGATCGTTTCCGCACCAAGTCTATTTTTTGCTGTGCTGGACGCACTGAATTAAAGTGACAGCGCATTGTTTGCATTAAAATAAACATGTATTGATGAAGTTGTATACCACAAACACAGCATTTACTCATTATATATATATATATATATATATATATATATATATATATATATATATATATATATATATATATATATATATATATATATATTTATATATATTTTTGATTTTAGGCTACAACCTAAATGTGTTTTGCACTTGCATGAACAACGTAATATATTGTTCTAGCGCTAAATCTAAAGTACTAGGCTCTATAAATGTAAAGTAATGAATTGAATAAAATGTTTAAATGCAGTGCATTTTAAATGTGACATCTATGAAAGAGTGAATACAAAGAAAATTGTAATGCTGACAAGTCATGTTCAGTAACAACTTTTGGATTTGAAATAAATAAAATGAGTAAATGCTGTGTTTGTGGTATAGAACTGCGGATCAGTTGCTCACTGCAAGAGCATATTTTGAAAGTACAAAAGCACAGCAGTCTAGTGGTGAAGGAGTTGGCTAAGGTAAATGGCGCATGTCATAAGTCACGACAAAAGGTTCGCCATTGGTTGTGGCAGATCCAGAGTGGCTCTGGGCAGATCCAATAGTTGTAAACTTCAACAGAGTACCCGCCTTCAAGGAAGTTAACGCTGAAATGTACATGAGTCTGGAAGGATCAGGCTACCATATTATGTAATTTTGAAAAGTCTTGACTTTGTCTTGATTTTGACTTCTAGAAAAGGCTTTCATGTTTTAAAGCAACACTGGGTAAGTTTTGCTCTCGGGGTCCCCCTATAGTTGGGAAAAAATAATGTCCTCAACTACTGTCGTAAGCTGTCATCCTACAACAGGGGATGCCATCGTGCGTGCATTTGTTGACATGACAACCCTGATAGCCCTAAACTAGTGATGCGCGGGTCGTCTCATAACCTGTGGCTCATCTTGAAATGAGACAATGGTCGCGGGTGCGAGGCAGGTTGTACAAATATATACAGTGGTGCGGGGCGGGCCAAATAACTTCATAAAAGCCGCCCGCGGGTTGGTGCAGCACTAACAGTTACCCTGAACACTGCAGGAGGAGTTCACATGCAGGTATGCTTCTGGCGGCGCGTGTGAAATGTCTTCATTCCAGGTACAGTCAGTGGCAAATGTTTCAGCATGTCATATGAATATAATTTCATGGGTTTTATTTTTTTTTTAAATGCCAAATAATCGCGATGCTCACGTTTACAAGCCAGTGTCATTATAGTAGTATATTGGTTACCGTTTTACAGAATCTATATGATACTTCAATTCAATGTTTGAGTGGTAGGTAGTGTTGTCACGATACCAAAATTATGACTTCGATACGATACGATACTAAATCGATACCACAGTAAAAAAAGAAAAAGAAAAAAAAAAGATAAAGAAAAAAAGATAAGATGCTTAATATGACAACAGAACTTGTTATTATTCATTGTTATTTTTTACTAAAAATTCATGAGGCCAGCATGTTCCTTAGGGTTGGGCATCATTTTGATTTGAACAATTATTGATCAATTACTATTAAAATTATCTCACAAATTTTTGCTATCTCAATGTATTTTTTACAATGGGGTAATTGTGTTGCAATAGCTTACACACAGCACAAGAAAGCTTGATTTCGAATGGTAAATTGAATTTAAAAAGATGAGTATACAGTAATAAAATAAGAATACAAACAATAAACAGATTACAAAGAATAGCACAAATAAATGCAATATAATAGAAGATACAAATTAAATAGACTGCTTTATTTTTTCAGGTAGGTCTAACATTCAGATAAGAAACTGAATAAAAAAATGCATAGTAATTACATTTAAAACAACATTGGATAATGTTCTTTGTAAAAAATTCAATAGCGTACAGATTATAGTTTTAACTATTAAAGTTACACAAGTTGATCAGTCAAGAGCAGTTGATCGTTTGTGTTTTGTCGTTTGAATAACAAATGACTGCGGTCCCTTTAAGACTAACGAACGCATGGATCCTGCACACTGTTCCTGTTACTCGTTCTTCCTGAACTATTTGCGACTGTGTTTACGTTAATACTCTTCCAGATGTGCACTGATAGTTCTTTGAGTGTATTTGACCAATAATAAGCTGGAAAAAGAAGCAAATGTTTGCACTTGTATCATGTCAGAGGCGGCTTTATTACGGTAGGCTATGTGTGTGCTTCAGATGTGAGCACGAAATCTGTGGGGATTAGTAGAATTAATTTATGTGCAATTCCGCGCGAAATTCAGACCCGATCACACACTAACACTAACACACTGTCATGAGGAACAAGTCCAGCAGAACGCGTTCACCGTGCTCAGAGGTTAACCGGGCTGAGTGAGAATATGCCGGTGTGTGTCAGCTCGCTGTCGGTCGGAGAGGAGAGCGCAGCTGGTATCGATACTGTAAAAACTGAGAATCGTATCGTTTCAGATATTCCAGTATCGATATATATCGAAATATTGATATTTTTGACAACACTAGTGGTAGGTAATCACCATAACAAGCATGACAGCATCGGTCGGGCACCCCTCCTCCTCCTTCAGCTCACGTCAACGAGCAAACGCTGGTCCAATGTTGATCCTCGTCCTGCCTTTAATCCCATCACTTTTTCGTTTCCTCTTATTGCTTTCCTCCAACAAAACCTTTTCTTTCATATTTGTCTGTGCTGCTTCGGACATGACTATATTATCCGACGAACAAAGTTGGGCTTGCATGTTCGAATTTAAGGAAGTGTGGGTGTTGGTGGAAGTGACGTATATGCCGTAAAGCAGTCGAATTTTGTAGTTCTTTTTGTTCTCGGGTTACTACCCGAAACCCGAAGTTTAAAAGTACGATTAAAAACGATACAGACGGCAGACGTGTCATTCAACCTATTGTAAGCCGATGTATCATCACAAGAGTCTTGAAAATATATTATGCATGTTGAAAAGTTACCTGGTGCTGCTTTAATATTTAAAATACACCTTATTTTTTAAATGTTCCGCATTACTACAGCACTTCTCTTCCCTGTCTGTCAGTAATGCTTTGGTGTGCGTTTCTCGAAGCCAACTATGATCACAACTTCTGTCTTTATAAACACAATTCAATGAAACGTGTGACCATATAGGGCTAATGACGCTTTTGGGAAATGCATCTCTTAGTTCCTGCCTCAATGAAGCCCCTCTTTCTGAAAAGCGCAATGTGATCTGATTGGTCGACTGGATCAGTGGGTTGTAATTGGTCAATCTCTTAATGGTTTTCGGAAATATCACATCTCTTAGTATAACCGCTAATGTTTCAACACACTGGTAATCCATCTAAGACAAGCCATGGCCCTTCTTGGCATATTTGGGAAGGTATTATTTAAATGAGGAATATTAATATGTGCATGTTCCCAAAAGAAAACTCAAGACAAATATCAAGGTTTCACATAAACCATGATTGCTGATATAGAGAATAACAGCATTTGGAGTCGCCTGTGTACTTTATAACTTTTTTGTAGATCGTTGTCATGCTAAACAGCACTATTACACACTAAAGAAATTAGAAAACATAAATTATTTTCTGCAAAATAGGTCTTTTTAAATAATAATAGAAATGTATTCCAAACTACTTAAGGTTTTAACTGGGGTTTTCTTCATTACCATGCATGATCATTGTATCAATCTGACATTTTCTGTGTTATGCCCCACAATAATATTAAAATAAGTATCTGATAGTATTGATGAAATGCTTTTTTCAAATTCTGATATGTATGAATTGTTTTTTTTAATGCATTTTTAATGTATTCAAAGCATCACGTCACTGATCCATTAGTTATTGTCAACCACCACTACAACATCAGTGTTTTCAAACATATCCCCTTTGTTTCCACTTGCTAGGACCTTTGAGTTCACAAGCACAATGATGGGTTTCCATTTTTAATGGGCCAGACTGTTGAGGAACCAGGAGAACAACTGAGAAGTGGCAGAGTTAATAGGACAGAAGTGAAGTACTGTGCAATGAAGCACTGAACTTCACCAACACAACTCAATCACAATGCTCTCTTTTTAGAGTTTCAGACAGAAAAATAACAATAATCTCCTCCAATCGCACTAATTCTTCTAAGGACAATGCCATTGATTTTAATGAAAGGCACAGTCCCTCCTTCTTTTGGCTTGAGATAGAACAATATTGAACGGGCTGCCTGCGAATGCACATTACACTTGATTGTGCATTACAGCATCGATTGCTATGATGGCCAGAGAGCTATCAAAGCAAATGTAACTGGGCTAGAAGCTGTGATTACTGCCCCTCCCCTCCCCGAGGACAGCGTTTTTGGTGTCTGCTTTTAAAACATCCATTGGTCAACCTGCAGAAAGACGGTCAGTTAGTTGGATAACTCATGGCCTACACTGGGCTTGTCCAATTCACTGCCAGAGGCATACAAGAACCCATCCAAAAAACTCCAATCTAGCCTCTGCTTTTATGCTGCTGTCTTAGTCTTTCTTTCCTCTTTTCATCTTTTCTTTATGTGACCTTGTCAAGCTTTTGGCAAGTAGTGTGTAATTTCCTGGCCAGATTTAGTCCAAGAAAGCTGTGAGGTGTTTGTGTGCAGATGGAAAACTGAACATTTGACGGCCCATTATTTTTTAACAAACTGAGAAAGAAATGGTTTTGACTTACAGGAAAGCTGTCATTTGAGTTTCATAATAGCCGTCTTAAAAGGAGAATTCACCACTGGCAAGATGGGATTTTAGTAAAACTTGCTCTGCAATGCAAAATTTAGAATTCGGTCCTATTACAGAAAACAGAGAAAAGGGGCTGTGGTGTTTGCCAAAAATGTCAACACCTAAAATGCCCAAAGTTTATTTTAAAGTCGCTCTGAAATGGTAGTTAGGATTATGAGTTATGAGTCTTTACATTCCCTATTGCAACATACATACAAGTGAATCGCTTTTTAAACGAGAAGAAAAATGTGGGACAGATTGGATGTTTGAAATGTTGTGGTTTTCTATGTGATGTCATGTGAGTGACAGGTTGCCCCGCCCTCATGCCGTGTTATACGTCATCAGAGAAACGAGATCTTGCTACATGTAGGGAAAGTTATTTTGATTAGCCCCTTACACAAGTATTAGGAGTTTGTATCATTCTTCTAGAAGAGCCTTTGTGAGGTCAGGCACTGATGTTGGATGCGAAGACCTGCCTCACAATCTCCACTCTAATTCATCCCATAGGTGTTCTACCGGTTTGATGTCAGGACTCTTTGCTCTGAACTCGCTCATCCATGTGTTTATGGACCATGTTTTGTGTGCTGGTGTGCAGCCATGTTGGATCAGGAAAGGGCCATCCCCAAACTGTTGCTGTAAATTTGGGAGCATGAAATTGTCCAAAATTCATTGGTATGCTGAAGCATTAAAAGTTCCTTTCACTGGAACAAAGTGACCAAGCCTGAAAAACAACCCCACTCCAACAAACTTTACACCCAGGCACAATACAGTCAGGCAAGTAACGTTCGCTTGGCAACTGCCAAACAGACTCATATATCAGATTGCCAGACCATGAAGTGTGATTTGTCACAGAGAACATGTCTCCACTGCTCTAGAGTCCAGTGGGGGTGTGCTGTACACCAGTGCATACGACACTTGCACTGCACTTAGTGATGCAAGGCTTTTATGCAGCTGCTCAGCCATGAAAACCCATTCCATGAAGCACTGTTCTTGAGTTAATCTGAAGGCCACAAGAAGTTTGGGGGTCTGTAGCTATTGACTCTACAGAAAGTTGGTGACTTCTGCGCACTGTGCACCGTAGCATGCGCTGACCCCGTTAGCATGCCCCGATATATTCAGCGTAGCTTGCGCTGAATATATATTTGGTTTTGACTTGGTGTGTGGCAGTTTTTGTGTTATTACCAATGCTTTTAAGGTATGGTTGCTAGGCTCTTTTGTTTTGGAACATTCAGAAAACTTTAAACTTTAACAATGTTTCTCAGCTTACTTTGCTGACTATATCAGTCTTTTTAAATAAAAAAATAACAATAAGTAATTTTGCCAGCATAGGTCACTTTTTTTTCTAAATATATATGACCTATGCTAGCAA
The DNA here is from genome assembly GCF_024679245.1 of Pseudorasbora parva. Taxonomy (NCBI): domain Eukaryota; kingdom Metazoa; phylum Chordata; class Actinopteri; order Cypriniformes; family Gobionidae; genus Pseudorasbora; species Pseudorasbora parva. The sequence goes on from NC_090182.1 coordinate 22,913,928, forward strand.
AATTTGTTCTTGTTATACTTATATAAAAATAAAAACCATAATTTTCCTTCACCAAACTTTACACTTGGCACAATGCAGTCAGGCAAGTACCATTCTCCTAGCAACACCACCAAACCCAGATTCGGACATCGAGTCTGGGTTTAACAAAATTAGTTATTGGTATTCTTATTGGTATTCGAGACAAGACAAGATGAGACGATTTTTTAAAGAAATCCTTGATGAAATACATTACTATAAAAATAGTTTGCAGGTATATTTGAAATGTTTTAAGTCTTCATCTTAAAATGACTGTCACTGTCTTCTTTCATGTATGATTGTCTCTTCAGAGATGAGCTTCTTTTGACCTCCCTTCAACAAATGGATCATAGATATTAAGTGCAAACAATAACCATAAACAAAGTACTCAATATTCAAAGTGCAAATAGAGACTCTCAAATATATTTTTTTCAAGCATAATGCAAGCTAGGAGATGGTCACAACTACGCAGGGAGCTTTCATACTTAAAGATATTCACATGCCTCAGAAGCTGCTTCAACCTTAATACTTCAACCTCTTCTCCTTTTTTATTTTTTATTTTTTAGGGACCCACAGCCCCCAAAGGAGGGGGCTATTGTAAGGGAGCATGAAAGCTCGGAAACAAGGACCTTTCTTAAAACATCAAAGAAGAAGGTACCTGACAGCCTGTTAGAAGTAGGGAGCCTCTACTTAAAGATCCCCATGATCTGAGTCTCCACTGGGTCTCCGCTTTAGCATGTCCTGAATTGCAGGGTGCAGACGCCTGTCCCAGTCCAGATGCCAGGACACACAACTTGGTGTAGCTTTTATAATTCTCAGGGGGGCTTGCGGTTGTAATCGCATGAAAAAGCATATATGACACCCCCCACCATTGGGGTTAATTTAATAATTTACTTGATTTTACGTATTATTATTGCGGGATATAACATGCAAAATGTGAATCACCGTCCAACATTTTGCGAGTAATTGTTGATAAAGAAAAATGTGATGTTGAAATATTGGAAATATTTCCATTTTAAACCACGAGGGCGAGCCACTGGATATCACACAAGTAATGTGCTGTGAAGAAGTCTCAAATCCCGGTCAATAATTCACTACAGAAATTTAAATAAAAAAATTAACTGATAAAAGCTTAATATACCTCAACATGTTTTGATATCAGTATATAACAGTCTTAATTTATGTTCGTAATATTTATCTTGTAGCCCATATTAAAATAATTTAAAGAAGAATTTTGTATTAAAAAATGTTTTTTAATTGAGAAGTTAAGATTATCATAGGTGGGCTGAGCATCTGGCAGATAGCACTGACACAGCGGCACACACTTCCTGAAACACGTGTGAGAGCTGTACTGCTAATAATAGCCTACTATACAGACATTGAATAAAGTAATAAAATGTAGAAAACATAATAATACAATAAAACATTGCATAGTCTTCACTGCATAAATTAAATAAACAGTGATTCTTATTAAAGTTACTAATATTATTCACGTGAGAGCAGTGAATGATTCTCTCATTTTCTTTTGTTGTTTGATTAACAATAAATGACATAGAGAGCAGCGGGTTTATCAGCTGCAGTCACTTTAAGACCAAATGAACAGGCCTGATACTCTGACGAACAATTGATTACTTTCTCAGATAACAGAATAATCATCATGTTCACCAAAGATATGACTGCATGCGTTTAAGACCCCAAGGACATTTTGACATATTTTTTTGTATGTATTTGTCTGTTTGAGCAATCACCTGAAGCCCAAAGTAGCCTGTGCTTCTCTGCGTTTCTCCCTGTTTTGGATCGCGCGGACTGAAAGCTGTCTGTTGAACAGCATCTCTTCTGCAGCTCAGAATGCTTTTACATGTGATGTTACATAATTCGACTTTGTTGTATGTTACTTATAGTGACAGTGCACCACTTTTAAGGAAAAGAACAGAAAGCAGCATCCTGTTTACATAATCAATGGAAGTGCAAAGACTACATTAAGAACCCCTGGTGGTCTGGGGGTCCCAATGCTGTTTGTGCGTATAGTGAGGATTGGCTCTGCTAACTAACTAGAAAGAGTTATGTTATGGCCCTTACCAAGCTGTGCAGTAACTGATACAATTTATAAACCCAAGTCACAGTTTAGACAGGCTGGGTTTAGACAAACGGTGCTGTTTAAGACAACAGGGAATATGAAAGGTTGTGGATTAAACCACAAGGACATAGTCCTATGAAACTATGGGGTAGCTGCTGAAGAACAATTCATGGTTTGAAAAATTGCAGGAGGCACTTAATGTGCTATACTGTGATATAATTTCATTAATCATTTGAACCTGAAAAAACAACACAGCTGGTTTCCAGCAAGTATTCGCGAAATAAATGAGAATGCAAGATAAAATGCATTCAGCTGGAACACAACGTATTAACTGTGGATTTATTTATTTATTTATTAAATGCAGCGTTCCATGTACTGGATTGAAAATTACCAAGCCATTTTGTTACATTTACATTTCCACGAACCAAGGCTTAGCAGTAAAAACAGTGTAAGTTAAACAGCCTTCACTTTCCAGACTATTGATCCATGGGGCCCCGCACCTCCACAGAGCCGTTTCATTTGAAAAGATTGTGGAGGGGCTAATGTTGGCTAATGTATGACATCCTGTCTGAGCGACCCCTGTTAAGTTAATTTATTTTGTTAAATCTCACACAGATCAAATCTATCACTGCAGTTTGCATGCCATAAATGGACTTGGTATATTTATTGAGTGGCCTACCATTTATGGAGGCGAGAGAGAGAGAGAGAGAGAGAGAGAGAGAGAGAGAGAGAGAGAGAGAGAGAGAGAGAGAGAGAGAGAGAGAGAGAGAGAGAGAGAGAGAGAGAGAGAGAGAGAGAGAGAGAGAGAGAGAGAGAGAGAGAGAGAGAGAGAGAGAGAGAGAGAGAGAGGCATACTTGGAACTGAACATGAGCCGTCAGCGATGTCTGAGCACCATGGTAACCATGAGCAAAGTGCGATGTCTGTATACATGGAGTGAACAACCAAGCTAAACAAAGGACTCAAACACTTCAAAAGCACCATGGCTTCACCTGTCAGAGTGAACAAGAATAAAGGACAGTGCAGTTATACACACAAAAATATTATGTTGTAACCCTTTGTGCAGCTCCATTGCTCAGTTCAGTTTCCGGAATCTTACAGCTCCTAGCATGAGGATGATATTAAAAAGGCTGCACAAGAAAACGAATAAATTATGCCAAATATAATCTTAACTATGCAGCTCTGGTATTGTGAGTCACTCATTAAAGTTTCCAACTTCCCGTGCTAGTGAGTGGGACTGTTTTGCTATTTAGTTACAAAGCAAGTAAATTTTAGCCATAATAGCATAATCTCCAAAACAACAGTTGATTGGCTGCACAATTCTGTTGAATTTTGTAAAACATTGGAAACGTAATAGACTCACATGAGCAATAATGATTATGTACTCAATATAATTTGAATGTAGACATGTTAAATTACGTTGAATAATATGTTTTGTTAGTGTTTGTCTATTTTATTGTGCATACAATAGTGAGCTGTGTTGATTAAACTATTTTCTTCCAAATTGTAGGGCTGGAAAAACTAATTCAGTCTAATGAATAATTTTATTGGGATTGTTTGTCTACATTAGCTGATTTACCAATGTGAGCCACCCGGTCGTAAGGCAGTTTTACGCCTTTTTCTATTGTAAAATATGTTATTAATATTCTATTCAAATTCCAGTATTTTTTTTATGGCAGAATAATATGGCTGTGATGATTAGATGATAAAACCTTTAATTTAATAGAACAAAGTATTTGAAAATGTATTATAATTTAAAATAGCAGTAACACTATTTCAGAGGTCCACCTTAGACATTCTACTTACTACTTTGAAACTACATGTTAACTACCAGTCATTAGAGTATTAGTAGACTGCTGCTAAAATATCTGAATAAAATATCTGATATATTTTGATGCTCCCCTAACAGGCATTCTACTAACTATAATTGCAACTAACCCTAATACCTAAACCTATAGCTTATTATAGCGATTTTGTTTGACCATTCTTTTAGGAGCACATTGTAAGGTCAGGCACTGATGTTTGACAAAAAGTCCTGGCTCGCAGTCTCCGCTCTAATTCATCCCAAAGGTGTTCTGTCGGGTTGAGGTGCAGGCCAGTCAAGTTCCTACACACCAAACTCGCTCATCCGTGTCTTTATGAATCTTGCTTTGTATACTGGGGCCATACACAAACTGTTCCCACAAAGTTGGGAGGGTGAAATTGTCCAAAATGGCTTGGTATGCTGAAGCATTTAGAGTTCCTTTCACTGGAACTAAGGGGCCAAGCCTAATCTATGAAAAACAACCTCACACCACAAATACCCCTCGACCAAAATTTACACTCGGCACAATGCAATCAAGCAAGTACCGTTCTCATCACAACAGCCAAAAACCCACTCTTCCATCGGAGAGCCAGACAGAGAAGCGTGATTTGTAACTCCAGAGAACACATCTCCAACTGCCCTCCAGTGGTGGCTTGCTTTACACCACTACATCAACACTTTGCATTGCATTGTTCTTGAGATAATCTGAAGGCCACACAAAGTTTAGTTCTGTAGCTATTGACTTCATTGAAGGCCCGGTGGCCCGCAGCATGCGCTGACCCCGCTCTGTGATTTTACGTTGCTATTATTCCCAATTGCTTCCACTTCGTTGTAACACCTCTAACAATTGACTATTTATTAGTGAGGACATTTCACAAATGCAGCGACTAATTGCACAGGTGGCAACCTATCATGGTACCACGCTTGAATTACCTGAGCTCCTGAGAGCGACCCATTTTTTCACAAATGTATGTAGAACCAGTCTGCATGCCTATATGTGCTTGTTGTATGCACCTTTGGCCATGGAAGGGATTGGAACCTCTGAATTCAATTATTTGGAGAGGTGATACTTTTTCTTTTTTTCTTCTTTTTACAGGAATACTTTATGAATAAAACTTCACTCTCACTTTTGATTTATTGAATATGTTCTTGCTGAAGTAATAATTTCTTTAAAGAATAAAAAATAAAATAATAAATCGTACTGGCCCCAATCTTCTGAACAGTGTAGCTAGCTACTGTCTATACCATGTAGTGTAGCTAAATAGTTCTTTCAAAACGGTAGCTTCCTCTACACTGGATTTATATATTGGCTGATTGGCCCAGTCACAACAACATCTGTCATAGATGTCTTTCATGGCAGCTGTTGTAGGCATGTTTTCATGCGATTTCACAATCCTCATACAGAATACTAACAAAGCTCCTCTGTGTAGTTGCCCAGCGATACTAAACCACACAGAAGTACTGCCAGTCAGGGATGCTTTCTTTTGTGCCACATTAAAAAATCACATTTCTAGAAGTACTAGAAGAGTCAAACAATGTCCACAGCATTATAATATGATGTGTTCAATCCTACCACTACATATAATGAAAGCAGGTGGCACTGTTTGGTCATTTTTATTGTCTTAATTCAAAGTATAATAGTTTCCAGCTTCTTCAATTTTGACCTTGCTGCTAATGATAGCATATTATTCTGAAATCTGGCATGCCTATTTTTGTAGGAACAGTTTTTTAAATATTAATTATATGCAAACTACACTTGAACAATGGAACAATCCTTAAAGTAGGGGGCTAAATCCAGAATTGATTACTGCAAGAGGGAAAGGCCATAAATCCTCTGTTATATTAAAGAACAATTTTGTCTCCATTGTGGAACCTATAAAAATTCTAATGCCCAATCCCACCCAAGCTCTGGTAAATTATAAAGGTACTTAAGGTTGACATGTTTATGTATATTCCTATACCTCCCCTGCACCGAGTCAATTAGCTCTTATTCCTGGTCAACAGAATGCAAAAGCAAAGACCACAGCAATTTCATTAATAGCCAGGGGATGGGCGGCCCATGAAAGATTTACATTTCATGCGGTCAGATGGCATTTTTGCTCCATCTTCTGCTTGTTATATCTTTTCATATTAATATGAGTAATGAGTTTTTGATTTTTAATTCTATTGAGTAAGCTCAGTCTTAACCGTTGCCATTTGATTAAATTTTTCATTTGGCTTTTAGTTAAAAACATTACGAGTTGCACGTGTCACTTCATGCCTCCATTAGCGCAAAAAAGTAATGGATGGCAATTGGGTTGTTGGCGTAATAATGAGGGCTAAACTGTGTCCATCTGAGGCAATCAGCACCCTTTATATCTTTCAAAGTCGAGACTATATATTTTATTATATATGTTATGGGGGTGAATGTGAATCCGACCAATATTCCAGGTCAGGAAATTAACCACATGATGTAATTTTTCATTAGTGTGCATAATTTCATAAAATGCAGTTAGACCAGCCAAAGCCATGTCAGAGCAAATGTTTTGAGTGTACCAAGTTTGTTTCATTCAACCTGTGCTTTTTGGAAAAACATACCTGCATTTGGCGAAATTTTGCATTGTGACATTATTTTGTGTCTTGCATGCTTTGCTACACTTTCAAAGTGAAGTGTCCTGTGAAGAACACTAAAAGCATGCTTGTTTTATCCAAAACAGATGAACATGAATCTGTCAACTCTTTACTTTCTAGGTTGTTGTACAAGTCTGGTGAACCAATATGGTGAATGGCTCTAAAAGATTAATAAACTAACACCTTTAAAAATAATGTACCGCTAGTCTCTACCAGGGTTAGTTCACCAAAAAAAAAAAAAAAAAGAATTCTCTCATTTATTACTCGGCCCCATGTTCCAAAATAATGTAAACAACAAAAATAATGACTTGACTGTAGTTTCACATTTTACCTTTTTTGTTTACACATAATTCACAGCTAACGTCTGCTGGAAACGCTAGTCGAACAACGCTCTGGCTGTGGTCATGCTAAGCGCTTAACAGGTTGAAACTTTAATGTCTGACAGACGAGATGGCACAAGGTATAGCTGTTTTTTATGTAGCGTAATTTTTCAGAAATGAATATATATACGATTGTCATTTAATGAACCGGAACAGCCTACTGATAAGTTCCCTTTCAATCGGTCAGTCCGACGTATGTCTCCGTTCCCTCCTTCAGGGAACGAGGGTTACATACGTAACCGAGATGCTTTCTTCCCAAATATACTTATTGGCTGATGTTGCTGCTTCTGTCATGTCCTAAAACATTTACTAAATGTTTTTAAATATTTTATGACTGTAAAAGACTGACTTGCCATTGAATAAAAAATAAGCAGTGGTTATTTGCACTAAGGGCAAATAGCGATTAATGCTATTTACACAAATTGTTAATAGCAACTAGATTTTTTAGTAAAACACTTGCTAGTTTTACTAAGTCCAAATAGCAGTAGACACTATTTTCAGCAAGTGTTAATAGTAATTAGATTCTATTTACACTAAATAACATTTTCTTTGCGATAGATATTTACACTAAGTGCAAATAGCTGTAGATGCTATTTACAAAGTGAAAATTGTGAACTATTCTATTTACGCCATATAAAAGTAGCAGCTATTTGCAATATACATAGTAATTACTTGTAATGTATACTTTATTTTGACAGATACATCATATTTGCATTTAAGTGTACATTTAAGTGTATGCACACTATACTGTCCATGTCCAGAAAGGGAATAAAAACATCACCAAAGTAGTCCATATGTGACATCAGTTAGTTAATTAGAATATCTTGAAGCATCGAAAATAAATTTTGGTCCAAAAATAGCAAACACTACGACTTTATTCAGCATTTTCTTATCTTCCACGTTTGTTTTTAAACCTCAAATAAAGATTAAAATGGCCATGAATCAGCGCATTCACGTGATTTCAGGAGTTTGGCAGTTTGACTCTGCAACCAGTGGCTTTGCCTCTTGCTTTGTCCTTTCAAAATGACAGTTTGGCTGCGAATTTAAACATGAAAAACATAAACGTGAAAAAACCAAGCGCTGGGTAAAATCAACCAAGCATTGCGACCCAGCAGGTTTAACCCAACAACTGGAAATTTGAAACTACCCAATGGTGTTTAAAAGGTGATCAAATAAGCCAACAAAAATTACCCAACAGTCTCAACCCAGCATTTTGGGTTAAAAAACAACCCAGCAGTATTTAGAGTGCACTTACAAAGAAGGGCACACTATTAGCACTTGGTGTGAATAGACACTCAAAAATAAACACTATACAATAGACACTAAAAAAAATTGTGAACTGTTCCTGTCCTATACACAACAGAGGTTTTAGAGTGCATCTGTAATATTTAAAACCTTCAATAATCAAATTGACTGACCCAGCACTTAAAAAAACAAACAACCGAGCCAATGTATAAAACCCAACAAAGTAAAAAATAACCCAGTATAAGTTTTGTCCAATATTCACCTATTGTTGGTTGCCCAAAAACCCAGAAATTATTGTTTTTAACCCAGAAAAGAAGTAATTTCTGCTCGAAAGTGAAAGTTTTTTTAAAAATGTAGGAATGTTTTTCCAGCCTAGATTTATTATTGTTTTTATTATTTTTTACCTAGGACCACTTTTTGAAACTTCATAAAAAGAAAGGGAATGCAGAAGTGGGAGTAAAAGGGCAAAAACAATAAAGTGCTTGTCACTGAACATACTTTCTTTAAATGGCTGTTGAAGCTCAGAGTCTCACCCTCTTTTCATTAGGGCGAGTCTGAATAGGTCCTATTAATTACTGCTGACACATTGTTGTGAATCGCTTGATTCAGTGCTTGACACATAAATAGGAAAATAAACATTGTAGGGATCATCCACAAGAATATGAGCAAAAAAGAAAAAGAAAAAAAAAAACTGGAGAGGTATCTGTAAATTAATCATACTCCAAATTGTTAGTGGTGAAAAGAGAAAAAGATGGGCTTCTATTCATGTCTCCCATAATTTACGGCACTTCTGAACAAACACATTAACAAAATACACAACACTGAAGAGGCAGAAAGGGACAGTTCATCAAATTGCATTTCACAGGCAGGAAATTTATTTTTTTTAAAAATCACATTCTATACTTTCTCCGGTTTACCTGTGAAAAGCTACATTATGGACACATTTCCTCCCATGATGCTCAGGCCTTTCACAGGGAATAATGGCCACTCAGTGTGTGACGTGCACCATAAATCAAACAAGCTCACGTTGTGTTTACCCTTTAGAGATGGGTTGAGGCTTGCAGAAACAGTATCTGCACCTTCCAGCTGTTTCCCCTTTTCCGCTCCTGCCGCTAATCACAGCATTCAAACCTCTTTAAGCCATTGTCTCCTTCTGAGTTTTGCCAAACTTCACCAAAGCTCACCCTTCATGTCACTTCTACTTCAATGCTGCAGACTATTAGAAGATAGTGTAAGCATTCGCTGTGCTGTAAAGTTGCTAACAAGTTACATGTGGGTGAAGTTAAGCACCCGAATGCTGCTTCGAAAAACTTTTAAATAAATGGATGATTTGTTGAAACTTTCATGCTTCTAGGGATCTGGGAATCAGGGTTGTGCTCACAACTAAACTGAAGTGATTGTAAAGATGTTTACATTGTTACAATATATATATATATATATATATATATATATATATATATATATATATATATATATATATATATATATATATATATATATATATATATATATATATAATTCTTGAGATCCAAATCAGCATATTAGAATGATTCTGAGGGATTGCCGTAGAATAAAATTGTATTAATATTTCACAATTTTACTTTTTTGTTCTATTTTTAACCAAATAAATGCAGCCTTGGTGAGCATAAAATACTTCTTTCAAAAACGTTTAAAAATCTTACCAACCCCAAACTTTTAGATGGTTAGTCAGTTGGTTGAAAATGAAAGTGACATGACATGAAGGCCAAGTAAGTACATCTATACTTGGAATTTGTCCTCTGCATTTAAAGGGGACATATCATAAAAAGCTGAACTTTTCCCAGATTTGTTTTTCTGCTCAGATTTTTTTCCCCTTCTGACGTAGGAAGGGGATCTTATTATTATATTACCACCCCTTAATCGGCACTTTTTACCAGCACGCAAGCAGCAGCGGTGAACAAGACCCATGTGTGTATTTGTGTGTAAGAGAAGTTACTCATGAGACTGTTACGGAATCTGACATTCAGTTGTCTGTGTGCGTGTGCTTTAGATAAGTCAAACAATCCATTAGAAATTTAAACAAATTTAGCTTTAAATTGTGTTGAAATAATACACTCTAATGATGTCCGTGAGAGTGATAGTGATATAGATGATAATCAAAACCAATCAGATGTCTTGTTAGTATTTGGCAGAGAATCCGATTGAGGCAGTAACTGTGTGGAGAGGGGGTGGCATGCCGAAGCTCATTTGCAGTTAAAGACACATACATGAAAGCAGCCTGTTCTTGACTGTAGTCAGAAATGGGCATCTACAACATGTATTTATAAATGATCTGTTAGGTATTTTAAGCTGAAACTTAACAGACACATTCTGGGGACTTATATTACATCTTGTAAAAATGAGCATAATAGGTCCCATTTAACTAGGGTTGTGTACTGAAACCCAGTACCAATATGGCACCAGTACACTCTAAAAAATATTGGGGCTATGTGGCACTAAAAGTGGTTCTTGCCTTGTAATAATAGGGGAACCACTTTTGGTGCCAAATAGCTCCATGCCTTTGTCAAATGGTGCTATGTAGAACCTTGTTACAGTCCCCGTTGTAATGTCTAGGATGATAGAGACATGTAACATAAAACACTGACAACAGCTAAATTGTTTGTAACAATCATTTATTTAACAAGGTTTTACACACACACACAAAAAGAGAGATGGGGAGCCCAATAACCGTAGATACGAATCATACTACGGAAATGAGTCTCCCCACTCTAAACCAAAAGTATAACTACAAAAGAAAAGACAACGTGACAGAAATGGCTTGAGGCGTCGACGGCTGGCAGCGAGCCAACACAATCTGTATTTCCGGCGTTATATCCCAGCTTCCCAGGCTTGACCAATCCGGAGCTAGGGAAAAAGGAAATCACACTGAATAAATACAAGTAATGCACCTGGGCTGGGCGTACAGGTGGTGTACGTAACGAGGTGCCATATTGCATTTGATTTCTTCCTCAATAATGGTGCTAAAAGACACCAACAAAAGTTTTTTGGCGTGTAAAGAACCTTTAAAGGGGCTTGAATGCTTATTTGTACGGAAGTGGTGCTATATAGCACCTTAACCTTCCCAAAGAACCACTGAAGATCCGTTGAAGAACTAGTGAAGAACCGCTGAAGAACCACTGAATCACCAAGATTTGGTGCTATACAGCACTTAAAGTGGTTCCCTTATGATAACAAGCCAAATAACCACTTTTAGTGCTATATAGCACAGTTTTTAGCGTGTACCTATATAACTGGTTCAAACGCGCTTCCGCGCTTTGGCTGGCGCTAAGCTAGAGACAGACGCGCTCAGCACTCGTCACGCATTACAACTATTCCATCTTTTTAACCACATCATGTTTAGTTTAGGTTCCAGACATTTAAATTCACATAAATACTAGCAAAAAACATACACTGATGTCTATGGAAGCGGCAATAACAATCCTTTCAGACAGTTAAAATTTGACTGCGTGTCTTATTTGTATCTGATACACATTTTATAAGTAACTTAACTATATAGTTTACTCTATTCTTCTCCCAGTTCAGTGGTCACTTACTTTCATGTGTTTCGTGAGACAAGGATGAATTTGATTCTCTGAGGCGCAAACTATGGCGGTGCCCATTGCACATTATAAACCATCTAACATGATGATTATGACAAAACACATTTACTTACACATTAACTTGAATAAAAAAATACACACACACACACAAAAAAAAAAAAACATTTTAATTCAGCACTATTGTGGCTTCTGTGTGTCATGTGAGTTCTAAAATATTTAACCAGAGAATATGGTCATAATTCAGCAAAATAAAGCTGAACCTTGAAGCTTGGTAACAAATAAAAATAAAAATCCATTCTTTAATGTCATCCACTGTAGTTTTGTGGCTCTTTTTTATTTTATATTTATAAGTATCGGTACAGGCACTGTTTAGGCACTGGTACCATATTAAAAGTACCGGTTTGGCACCGGTATCATAAAAAACCCAAAGGATACTCAACCTTAACCCATCCAACTTAGTGCACATATTAGGAGTAGTGAGTAGTGAACACACACACTGAAACAGTGGAAACAAACACCCAGAGCAGTGGGCAGCCATATTTGCGGAGGCGCCCGAGGAGCATTTTGGGGTTAGGTGACTTGCTCAAGGGCACTTCAGTCATTTTCTGACGGTAATGAGAATCGAACCCTCAACATATGGGTTACCAGTCTGACTCTCTAAGTAGTTTTAGTGCGGACTGCAGTGGAAGAACACATCATTTTCCAGAATGCACTTTTTGATGTGATTCAGTATTTCCCTCTTCCTATCATTCAAATTCAACTTCCTGTGGTGTTTGACCAATTATGTTCAAATTCACAGTCATGAATTAAAATAAAGCTAATTCTTCATTTCTGAATTTTGTACAACCTGAAGCTGCCTGTCGTGAAAATGACAAACGAGATTAGTAGTTCTTTCATGTTTCTCTTCCACTTTTTCCGTAAGTGCGTATTTGTGATTATAGTGGTGTCAGTCTTCCCTTTCGGCCCTCTGCACTCTGCTTTCTCTAAACTCCTCTAAAGGTTCTCAGGTATAAAAAGCCCCTCTTAGACTGGCATTTTTTTCCCAGCTTCAGCTCCGCAGGTCTTGGCTAACTGGTAGATCCACCAGGGAGCCCTTGAATGAGTACTCCCATTGAGAAGCCCATTTGCAAGCATGAGATCCGTCCTCCAGGCTGCCACTCAGTGGCAATGGGGAAAAGAGGAGTGGGGGCAGATGAAGTGGAGGTGAATTTAAAAACGCATAGACCACCCAAAATTGAAAATTATTTCCTCGCCCTAAAGTAATTTCAAATTAACATGACTTTTGATTTCTTCTGTGAAACACAAAAGGAGAAATTCTGGCAAATGTTCATACTAAAGAAACACAGTTGACGTTTACAGCTGCAGAACAATGGATCGGGCATATATACACTTTGTTGATATATATATACACATTGTTGAATAGTTTATCTACACCCGGGAAATCAGATATCAGAGATGATACTGGGCAATGGCAGCGCAAGATGTTCAGAAGAATGCAAGAGCTAAACTCAATAACATCCACAGCCAAAAAAAGAAGGTAAGAAAAATTGTCTGAAAACGTTGCCTATTAATCAGATGTGCAAGGCCACAGGCAAGTTTTGGGGTTGAATTTCAGTGAATGAATAGAGTCTGCGTTTCTTTAATATCGAGGCTCCATAGTTTGTTTCTTGTATGATTGTTAGCCCTGGTGGTATATGAATTGCACTGCCTGCCTGAAAAAGATGCTTTCTCCCATGCAGTCAAAATTAACAGTATAATTTCTTCAGGCTTGTCCTAGTCGTCACCCTGACATGGGTTAATTAGCCTATAATGTGAATGACTTATTTTATTCAAGCTTTCTTTCTGTTTAAATAAAAAATAAGTGCAATAGGCATTAATTAGTGGTGGGCTAAATAGCAGCATGTTGAAATTATGTGCCAAATTGCATTTTCTTTTTTCTTTTCTTTTTTACAATTATAAAAGTGTACAGTAGCCTATATTCAGGTAAGGTCAGTTTTGCTGATGTGCTTTTTATTTAGGCTATTTATTATTTTTGTCCCTGTGCGTCAAATGGAAACAGAGTTTTGCTGATATTATGGGGATCCAATATTCATAGCCAATAGGCTATAGTAGGGACTTTAGCCTTTAAATATCTTTGTTGCATTGGATCAGTATAATTTCTATAACAGACAAGAGCTTTCTAGCCTGGCGGCTCACGTCAATAGCTTACCCATAGACCTTAAAACCCGTAGCGTGCAGTGACCTCTGCGGGGGCAGGGTCAGTAGCGTTCATGGGGGGGTGTTAGGTGGGGGGGTCCCCCTCGGTAGAAATCGCGTTCGGGGGCACTGTGGTGCGATCGAAAAGGGCACTTTTGCTTTCACTTTCAAAAGGACAGGGGCTCAAGTTACCCCCCCCCCCCCCCCTGCAGTTTTTTAAATACACAAGGATGAGCGTGATGACAGATTTTCAATTTGAACTGTCCTTTTAAATGTACCGTAGCGTGTAATCTCAGCTGTGCGGCATATATGATTTACTTTAAAAAGTTTTTTTCATTGTTTTCTTTTTTAAACAGTTACAAAAGCATTATTGAACATTGCTCATGCACAGCTGGTGGGGACCTTGAAAATGAACAAGTTCGACACAGTAAGTGTGGGTAATTGACAGGCACAGAATGACTCCTGTTTGAAGTGGTCCTGCTTTCTGGGCAGCTCATTCTGCTTGTTTGTCATGTAGCTAGCGATCGATGGTCAGGCAGACCTCAGGGAAGATCTGGGCTGCAGGGCAGAGATGCAACAGAGCCACTTTTGTTATGTTTCCTGGGCCTGGTACCACAAGCCAGGGTCCTGGAGGGTACAGAGAAGAAAAAAAGATGAACTGGCCAAGAAATGGAATAAATTTCCTGCTATTCTCTTCAATGGACAACCACCCCACCCCCAGATTCAACACCCACTCCAAAACCCTGAACTCAAGCACACTTCCTTAACTGGCATTCGTACACTTTGTCCTGTTTTTCTTCCAGTTAGTTTGCTCTTTCTGACTCTCACCTAACACATTCATGTCTAGTTCTTATTGTAATGGCAGGAACAGTCAATTATGATTTACACCAATGAAGTGATGACATCATCACATTCTATTACACGCACACAAATATATGGTGATTGTCCTAATTTCATTGTATTCTCTGTTGGTTAACTTGACTAAACTAAACAAAAGTTTAATATTTGTTAATTATTTGGATGTGCATCCCACAAATCTCCATCAACTGCAAGATGCCATCATATCAGTATGGGCCAGCAAGAATGTCAATACATAATTAAAATGTAAGTACTCTGAAAAAGAGAGTATAAAAATCAAGTGACTCTAGAATTTAATCTGCAATAAACACTGCTCATTATTTTAGTTCGGGACGAAACAAGTGATTGGCTTGAGCGACTATCACTCTTTCTCACTACCATGGCTACCATCCCTTTTGCTACAGGATCTGCCTATATGCGCGCATCCGTTTGATTTAAGGAGTTCAAGAAAGAGCATTCAAAATTCACAGTGCCGGGTTTTGCAGTCAGCGAAGGCAAACAATGCAAAAAAGGAAGACAGTACAAGAAAAGACGATGCACAAGAAGTCTTTGGATTAACAAAGAAATCAAACGCAAGTAAATATCGGCATGGCTTTCCAACGATGATGAGAACTGAGGGACGTCAAGGGGCTGAAAAACGACTCATTGCTGGCTGTATTTCTGCTGGACAGGTAATCTTTCATTTTGATTATACATTTTTTGTTTGTTTATGTTTTCATGAAGCATGTATCACTAGAACATGTAGCTGCCTAATATAGCTAACATAACATTACTCAGAATAAAGTTACAATGTTATACACTTAGCCATTAGTAGAGATGATAAATACTCAATATGCTTAGCTCAAGTTGATCGCTGTCGTGTTGAATTTCGCAAAATGTAACTTTAGATAACAAAATGCATGTGTAAAAGCTAGTACACCACATCCAGGATCTTTTTTTTAGAACCAAGTTAGCTTTAGCTCTCTGTCTAAACTCTGAGTCAACAATGCTTTCATCATGGAAACTCTTACATGCAAAACATTGTATATGTTATGAATCTTACACAAAATTAATTTTCATCACAGTATAACTGATGTTTTTGGAAAAACATGTATCAGTGCTACCCTACTATGTGATTCTGACATGATGTCATGCACTCTGACATGATGTTTTAAAATTTTAGATGACATCAAAGGTAATCTATGTGTATAAAGTTGGTCAATTGTGCACATGAAAAATATATATTTTTAATATCAGCCAATAAATAATATTGTTCCTTAGATATCATGTATACCTATTTATACTGATAGGCAAGTTTCTTAGGCAGCCGCAGAGAGCAAAAGTAACCTTATGACATCTTGTGTGGCAGCAGGAAACAAACAGCATTTAGATAATACTAATTAATACTATAATTGTGCAGGCATGCATAGGGCATGCATAGCTAGAGAATGTCCCTCAGTTATATTCTTCAGCAGCTGACCTGTTTCTGCAAGAGATGTTGAGCAGCCTATCCCTTCAACACTAAAAGTTTTTCTCTTCAATATGGCTGATATGAAAGACCCTGAATCCACACTCATCTGCGATAAGGTTGCCTTGGGAGAACGTTAATCATGAGAAATTCTTTTTTTGTTGTTGGTGTACTGGAATTACACAGGAAAACCTTGTGAATAAAATACTGATCCAGGTATTAGTCCAGTTATGTACTTCACTAAATCCAATTCAATAATCAAAGGCTCTGAAAATATTTTACTTATAAATTATAAGTAGAATTTACCGGTACTTCATACTTCATATCATAATAAATTAATACAGTATGTGCATGAATAAATACTCTTAAGGATGTTTGTTCATTTCAAAATGAACTGTCTTTTTGTTATACAAATGATTATACCAGACACTGCAGGCAAAATCAAGCCGATTTTGGGTTATTTTGCTTCCATAACATGTCTGCCTCCAGACTAGTGGAAAGAAAACATTTTTATTTGTTTATTACACTTTATCAATTTGTGTCTGTAGATTTCAATATTTTTGTTTCATGCACCAGCCAGAAATCTCCACTTCAGTAGCACTCACACCAAACTACAGTTCCATTTATTTTCTAAAGGATTTTACAGAGGGGTTTGTTTACATCCTACATCATTCATTGGTTTATATATCAAATTCTGTGATTTTTTTTCCTTTATTTTTTTATTCTAGCTGGTGAAAGTATTTTGTGATTTATGGAGTGATAAACATAAATATATAAAATGAGGTTTCTGAACTTTTAAAACACCCTGCAAATGTTATATCTTAAAACATCCTCCTCATTATAAACAAAGCATTTCTATAAAGGTGTACTATGTACAACATTTTCAGTAAAATATTAAGCAAGTCACTGGGCCAGTGTTATATATTTTGTCCAATTGAGTACTTACAATATCCCAAATGTTTCCAACTATTTGTAACTCATGAGAAAATGCTATTTTAACCAATAAACAGGAACATGTGAGGGAGTCAACCTGTCAATTGCATCATATCTGCGTTACCCTCAGTTTCCGGGGTTCTCTAAGCAAAGCGTTTCTCAATTTAGCAGAAACGCTTCACTCTTACTGTGTCATAGCCGAGCGAACACAAAGAGTAACATCATAATTTCAACACACTCAAATGTATCTAATATGATAAACTGAGCTGGGTAACCTCATACTTATGACCGGAAAAGCTGAAATGGCGGCGTCATTGTAGCCTAATACAAGTCCCGCTGCCCGTGAGGCTTGTGTTGTCATCTTATAAGTCATCTTATTAACAATCACTCCAGCGGTCTTGCTCAGCTCCCTCAACACTGGGTTCTTCTCTGCTTCATACTACAGTAACGTTAATAATCGCATCCATGAACATGATTTTTGCCCGAAATCCTATCCCAATTCTTTTCCACCGGCTTTTCCACCGGCTGTCTTACGCTTTGAAGACCACATGTCCCAAGGTTCTGCGCTCAAACTTGCCATCATCGAGCTATGCTTTGAACTACCAGCAACAGAGTGTAAAAACCTTGTGGCGACTTACAGAAAACGTTTGACCTCTATCATTGCCAACAAAGGGTTTTATAACAAAGTATTGAGATTATTTTTTGTTATTGACAGAATAGTTGTTTTCCACCATAATTTGCAAATAAAATCTTTAAAAAATTTGATTATTTGGATTTTTTATTTTTTTTCATTCTGTCTCATAGTTGAAGTGTATGATGAAAATTACAGGCCTCTCTCATCTTTTTAAGTGGAAGAACTTGTACAATAGTGGCTGACTAAATACATTTTTGCCCCACTGTATTTATATTAAACATTTATGGAGATTTTGTGTGAAAATAAATCATAAAAGTGGTTTATTTTATTTAACAATCTTAAAAATGTATGAGGTCTAATGGTCGTATGTGCTTCAAAAAAGTTGTTGTGCTTCAGGGATGAATATGCAAACTGTGTTGTGTCTCACCAGTTACAGCAGTTTATGATGAGAACAGTAAACTCCAGATGGCTGCAGGAAGCAGCACAGCATGACCTTTATTTATCCAGGTAATGCAAACACATGTCCATTTCTAATCGTGACATGGATAGGTGGTTTGTTCATATGGCGACTATCCAAGACAAAAAAGAAAGTAGAAGTGCAGTCTGTATTTTGAGCTTGCAAAGATGTGATGCTGAGGTAAAAGGTATAATCGTACACAGGAAGTTGTTGTTTACAGGTCACAAGTCTGATCAAAAGATCCTGGAATGGTATTAAAAGGTTCTGGAGACTCGGTGGAGAGGCCGCACTTCTTTTGACATTCCTCAGAAAGGGATTATATCCGAGTGTCACTGCGAGAGAAAAAGAAAACATAAGATGATGAATCTAAATGCTTTAAGCTGACGAAAGTGGACAATTGCCAAACAGAGACCAAATAAAAAGCTCATTTTCTTCTCACCATGGTATGTATACATAATGTCAGTACGGACTTAAAAATAATGGGGCCAACGCTCTGAATTGCATTTGAAACATCCCCAATATTGCTTCAGGGTATAGCAATCATAGAGAGAAGAAAAAAAGATTTGTTGACAGGCTGGAAAAGTAAAAGAAGAAACAAGAAGAGAGAAAGAGGAGGCAGACTTGAGTTGGCAAGAAAATAAGAAGGCAAAATAAAATGTGCTGATATAGCATTTGACACCTTCAGCAGACACCTGCCATGCACGTTTAAATAATTTACAGAATGTCATCACACAGGCTTTAAAACACAGAGTGCTCCTGTAATAGGAACTCCCCCCTCTGGTGACAGGTGCCTCTGTGAACAAGACACACATATATTTCTGTGTATATCCAAACAGGCATCTTTAATGAATAATATATTGCCACATCACAGGCTGTGAGAGTGACTGAAGTGTTTAAAGTATCACTGCACACCTCTCTAGAAAACTCTATTCTGAATGGTCAGTCGTGACACCCAGCTGTCAGATGTTTTGGAATGAAGAGTCTCCGGTTCAATTCATTTCCGTAGCAATTTTCACAATTCACATTGTTTTAAATCAGCTTTACAGAAAATCATGCAGTTCATGTTTATATCTTATTTTTTTCATGCCACATTTATAGCCACATTTAGCATATAAGAGCTGGGAGATAATTTACAACACCTATCAAGCACTTGAGATTTGTTGTAGGCATATATGTATTGTTATGTATGTTCCGTGTCGTATTTCGTCTTTGAAGGTCGAAACTTCATATCTTAAAAAAACAGATCATTTTCTAATTCAGAATGCCTTTGATTGTAGGCATGAGGCAGCTGAAACAACTTTTTTGGATATAATACATGGTCATAACCACCTTAGACAATGAGAGGGACAAGTCCCCACGGATAAGTAGTCAAAGTAGTCAAACAAGTCCCCCAAATTGCCTCAGTAGTCTAACCGCACTCATCACTGCCAGAATGAATGAGCTGGCCAATCAAATCAAAGAAGGCAGGGCTTACTAGTGCAAATTCCAAGACACTTTATTTATAGCAGTGAAAGAGTGCGTTGTAAGATGTAAGTAGCTAAACATTTAATATTTGACGGTTGTTTTATGATAAACAGCAATCAACATTAATATGCAAACTAATTATTTTTTATGAAATATTACCATTTTGAATTGAAAATGATATTAATTATGTAAATCATAAGTTAATTTGATGTGATGAGAAACATTTTGCATTTATACATATTAGGCAGACTAAAATAACAATAATACATTTTAAATTATTAGGAACCCCTGTTCAATTTCTCATTAATGCCATTATCTAATCAACCAATCACATGGCAGTTGCTTCAATGTATTTAGGGGGGTGGTCCTGGTCAAGACAATCTCCTGATCTCCAAACTGAATGTCAGAATGGAAAAGAAAGGTGATTTAAGCAGTTTTGAGCGTGGCACGGTTGTTGGTGCCAGACAGGCTGGTCTGAGTATTTCACATTCTGCTCAGTTACTGGTATTTTGACGCACAACCATTTCTAGGGTTTACAAAGAATGGTGTGAAAAGGGAAAAACATTCAGTATGCGGCAGTCCTGTGGGCGAAAATGCCTTGTTGATGCTAGAGGTCAGAGGAGAATTGGCCGACTGATTCAAGATGATAGAAGAGCAACTTTGACTGAAATAACCACTCATTACAACCGAGATATGCAGAAAAGCATTTGTGAAGTCACAACACGCACAACCGTGAAGCGGATGGGTTACAATTTTGCCTGGTCTGATGTGTCTCGATTTCTGTTAAGACATTCAGATGGTAGAGTCATAATTTGGCATAAACAGAATGAGAACATGGATCAATCATGCCTTGTTACCACTATGCAGGTTGTTGGTGGTGGTGTAATGGTGTGGGGGATGTTTTCTTGGCACACTTTAGGCTCCTCAGGGCCAGTTGGGTATTGTTTGAATGTTACGGCCAACCTAAGCATTGTTTCTGACCATGTCCATCCCTTTATGACCACCATGTACCCATCCTCTGATGGCTACTTCCAGTAGGATAATGCACCATGTCGCAAAGCTTGAATAATTTAAAATTGGTTTATTGAACATGACAATGAGTTCACTGTACTAAAATGGCCCCCACAGTCACCAGATCTCAACCCAATAGAGCATCTTTGGGATGTGTTGGAACGGGAGCTTCGTGCCCTGGATGTCCATCCCACAAATCTCTAGGGGTGTCCCCGACTAAGGATTTACACATTCGAATCAGAATTTTCGAATCTCTCTATGGTCGACCAAAAGTCGAATCATCTCTGTGTGTGTGTAAACCATAGACTGGAGAAAAAAAGAAAAGAAAAAACGGTATAAACGGGTTGGGAAAGGCAGGACACTAGTCAGTAGGAGGCTAAGACAATTTTTTATTTTACTTTGCACACAGCCACCACTTTTAATAAAGTGATCAAAACTAAGCTACACTACACACGTTCTCACATAACATTTAAAAGCCGCGATCGAAACACAGAACATTTTGATAAATAAACCTAAAAAAATACCTGCCTAGAGAGGAAAAGAACACTTTGAGTGCGTTTATATGCACGTTCTTAAGCCGATTGTGTCTGAAGGGGGGGTCGCACACCGGACTGAAGCTCAGCGCCATGTCTCAGGTAACGTTATCTCACTTCAGGCAGATGTGAACACTATATACGCGCGAGCTCAATTTTGAATCGACTTCTGACAGAAGAGCTGCACGATGAGTGTATCTTGTAGCACAGGGTGAAATCAGTATCAGTTTATAACACTAATATTGAGCACCCCCATATTGCCAAAATGGTATGATCCTCGTTTCATAACACCCACCAAATCTCCATCAAATGCAAGATGCTATCATATCAATATGGGCCAAGATTTCTAAAGAATGCTTTCAGCATCTTGTTGACTCAATGCCACGTAGAGTTAAGGCAGTTCTGAATGCAATTAATATGGTGTGTATATATATATATATATATATATATATATATATATATATATATATATATATATATATATATATATATATATATATATATATATATATATATATATATATTAAGTCTGCATTTAAGTGTAAAGACAATTTTGACCTCAAAACAAATAATTAAAAAGTGACTTACATGCTATGATGGACAAGTTTTGATGGTTTTGAATGTGATCATGTGAAACACAAATCTTCCTTTAAATCATCTTATATGTTTACAGTGCGACAAATGCTGTGGAGGTCACACAATCACACAAGACTGCTTGCTGCCCAAGGAGGCCATCTAAAACATATTTTGCATGTATATGCAGCTTTCAGTTCCAATAGTTTAAAATGTGAAACATTTTGAGTTCTGCAGGTGGCACAGCTCTGTAGACCTTGATCTATTTATTTCAGTTATTTTTCTCCACTGACAGTGTATAGCCATTATGGAATTTAGAGGCTAACCTCTTGCTGTGCTCTTTTCTTTTCTCCCTGGTGCTGCATTTTAGGCACCAAGGAAAAGAAGAAGCACAACTTAGCATTCTGGCACAGGGATTACTCAGCTCATTTGTAAACAGACTTTCATATTAGTGCTAATTAAGCATCCCGGTCAACGTATGGAACATGCCATTCAAAACAAACAGAATTAGCCGTCCATGAAAAAAATGCATTGGCCTTGTTAAATTTACGGAGACGGGAGCCTGTAGGGGAGGGAAGGTGAGCTCCCAACAGACTGCATGCTGATTAACTTCAGGAGGGTCGTTTGCATTCTCCAGGCCCAGTCAATAAGCGGTAGCTGTTTTTAAAGTCAACGAAGCGGCGGCAGCGGCAGTCTGTAGGCAGTTATTGTCAGTTGAGCGTGTGCACATCTCTTCCTTGTGATTTGTTCAATGCACTGTTTGCGATAAGCACTGTGTTAAATTTAGCGAGGAACACACCCCATACTACCCTCCAATTTGTTTTGTTAAACCTGTTTGGAAACGGTTAAGAAAAAAAAATAAGAAGCGAGGTAAGGTGAAATTTTGTGAGTAAATATTTTGCATTTCCCTTCAGTCCATCCTCTTTTCAATAAAGCGAAAATGTGTTTACTGCAAATCACTGCAAGCTTGTTTGCAAGCCTCTACGCATCATAGAAAATGATTTTTTGAGTGAAATGTTACGGTTGTAGTTGAGTTCCAAGACGGTCTTATTGAATTCAGAAAGCAGCTCTTTCTGTAGAGAAAAGCATAGTGTCAGTGTTTCTGATAGTGAAGCATAAGTGTAGCACAGCAGTGGACATATGATCATAGAGAGAGGTTAAGAGTACTTGAGGAGCTGGACAACACTCGACTCTCCAACTCCAGACACTAATTTATAAAACATATTCTGGAAAGGTGTAGCACATAACTTTTAATGTTTGCATACACTTCTACATTCACATATTTTTTTTTTTTTTTTTTTTTGGGGGGGGGGGTCAATTTTAACATAATTATTCATTTAACAGTGCTTGAATCTTGGTGATGCAACCAGGTGAAATGCATTCAAATGAACAGAATCAAAGCTGTTGAAAATGTCAGTCAGGCTGAGGTAAAAAGAGTGGCTTTGTCATTAAAGAGATGTGCCTGTAACTTTTCACCTTTGAGGAATCAATCAATGACTGAAGTAACTGACATGGTGCAATGAACATTTTGATACTTTGACAGGATTTTTAAAACTAAAAGAAAGGTATCTTCAATATCAACATCAACAAAATTAATATAATAGTCTTTGACCTTTTCAGTTATTGAGCAGAAAAATGTTCTTGAATCTCGTCTTTTTTATCATTTAAAAAAAAAAAAAGGTTGGTAACGCTTTATTACAGTCCATAAAGTATGGTGTATTAAAGTGAATTTACAGAATAACTGTCTGTAATTCTAGTGTAACTATAAAGTAAGTACATATAGTTATAAGCAACCCGTTCTCACTCCCAAGGCGTCAAAATCCGAAGCATAGTCAAGTGCCTTCCGCGTCACAATTAAGACGCTAAAGGTGCCCCTGGGCGTCATTTTGCGACGCGCTGGGTGCTCCATTCATTACAA
Organism: Pseudorasbora parva; assembly: GCF_024679245.1. Classification (NCBI taxonomy): domain Eukaryota; kingdom Metazoa; phylum Chordata; class Actinopteri; order Cypriniformes; family Gobionidae; genus Pseudorasbora; species Pseudorasbora parva. The sequence goes on from NC_090182.1 coordinate 22,937,659, forward strand.
TGATAAACCTTTGGCGTCATAAACAGACGCATTTAATTATTTGCGTTTATAAAAGCAGACATGATTTTATTAATATTTATAGGCTACTTTCATATTTTGGAGCAACTAACTCCACTCCTACCCTAAACCTACCCATATCTAAACAATATAAAACACATAACAGGCAAATAAATGTACAGTCACAGGTATTTATTGCAAAAACTGACCAAAGCAGTATAAAAGTATTAACTCATGTTGCATTCCAAGTCTTCTGAAGTCATACGATATCTTCATGTGAAGAACAGAGTCGATCTTGATGTTTTAATCTCTGAAATGATGATCCCGCTGCCCCGTGAACGAACTCATTCATATCTCATTCAAATAATTCAAAATACTCCTGAGCATGACGCAATCGGTCACAAGACACACGAGGGCCAATGACATTTTACAATCAATGCTGACGTAATGACGCAATTGGTCACAAGACATACGAGAGCCAATGCAATTTCACTATGAAATCTCACGTAACGGGCACCAATATTTGAAATTTGATTGTGTTTGTTGATGATCTTCTGCGGATGGAGATGCTGATCGCTTTTGGGGATTTTCTTCATACAAATCAATCGTTTGGCCTCGGAAAACTTGGATTATTTAACTTTTTTGAATAACTCGTGGATGCAGTCGTATGTTATATATCCTGTGTTTGATATCATGTTCAGACAAATGGGTAGGTTTAGGGATGGGATGGGGTTGGGTTACATGTTAAGCATGTCTAAATAGCGTAAATAAAATAAATGTAAATAAAATTATGCTTGCTGATTAAATTGAAAAACACACTCCAACATGTCATAATGGCAAAATTATAAACTAATACAATTTCACCATGACGATAACATTACTAATACCCAGCGCGTCTGTGTATGACGCCAAAGGTTTCTCACTGAAATGAATGGAACACCCAGCGCGTCGAAACATGACGCCTTGGGGCACCTTTAGCGTCTTTATTGTGACGCAGAAGGCACTTGACCATGCTTCGGTTTTTGACGCCTTGGGAGTGAGAATGGGTTGTTATAAGGGAACAATATGTAATATTTTTGGGGGTAAAATGTATAAGGAAAATCAACACATAATTTATACAGTAAGATTTTTTATTAAATTTTTTTAAAGGGGTTATTATCTGTGTAGTTACAGGGTAAGTATGAATCTATGGGCTGTAAAGTAAAGGGGTGTTTGTTCCCCTCTTGTTTCATGTAGTTACAATGTGTAAGTGTGAATCTGTGGGCTGTAAATTAAAGTGGTGTTTGTTTGCTTCTTGTTTCATATTTACAGTGTAAGTGTGAATCTGTAACTGCATAAAACAAGAGGTGAACAAACACCACTTTAATTTGGGTAGCAGACAACAAATCGCACAACACATCTTACGCAACTGAGATCGGAAAAGGAAAGGGAGGAACTTATATAGTGAACACCATCAGTGTTGCCAAGTCCATGGTTTTCCCCCGGAATTGGGCTACTTTTACACTGTTGCCGCACGTTTTATTTTATGTCTGCAGGTTGAAGTGACCCGAATTATGTTATCTTGTTATGTTTTATGTAAAATACACTGAATAAAATTATAAACGCAACAATTACAAACGCCCCCCGCCATCTGTAAATATACAGATGCAGCCAAAATCCAGCCAAGTGTAGGGGAGTGCAGGGCACAACCTAATGTGGGGTTTGTTGTAACACACATGGTTTAAAACTTTCCACACATCTTAGTGTATTTACTAGCTGCCATATCAACATTATTTAGAAAAAGAAAATGTGGCAAAATTAAATATATATATATATATATATTTGGAAGATATCACTGAACATTTATGTTGGAATAGCAAAATAAAATAAAAATTCATAAGTTTATTTAAAAGTTAATAGACCAGCATTACTACCAAAACCATAATCAGAGTGCAATTGTATGCTGTATTTAGTAGAATAATTAATTTTGAACAGAAGCTTAGAGGTCTTGTAAGTTTTGTCAGAACGGATGCCCGTATATATTAATGGCTAACTTTGTGAAGGGGCTTTGAAGGGGCATAATACTGCTAAAAGACATGTTGAGCTGAAGTTAGTTGCTGCAGTTTTATATGAGATGTGATATATTATAGGACTTGAGATTCTTTCTTAAGGCACATGTGTTGAATGTTTTATCTCTGCTCTCTTTTTTATCAGGAACTGGTGCCACTATCTGTGATAGAGGCACATCTTTAACTGCCTGCCTCTGATTACGCCTCGGGTTGTCATGGAAACAGCAAAGCGTTGAAATGGGAGAACAATGGTGTAGAATGCCAATAAGGGGAGTGAGTAAAAAGGATATGTGCCTTGTGCTTTTGCTGCATGCCAATCTACATCACAGACTGCAGAATCCTACATCTGTCCTACTGATTAGAAGACAGGGACTTTGATATGTGGGCAGGAAATAAAGATCATCCATAAAGCTTGTTTTTTTTTTTTAGTTACATAAATGCAATGGCATATTCTGCTCCAATGTATTTGATGAAATACCCTTAAAAGCTTCTCAGATCTTCATGGCAAAGGAGACTGGGGGAAAGACAGACATTTGAAGAAGAGTTTTCTTTCTTGTGAAATGAGGAGCATAAACGTTTCACCTTGAAGTGAGACGAGGCCATATAATGATGCGTGTTTCATGGATTTTTGCATGGGAGATTAAAGTCACCCTGACCAAAGTGACTTTTAATCTAAAAGGATAAGTGTCAGTTTATCGCTCTGACATGCATTACAACAAGTGGGGGAAAAAAGAGATTCATGGCTCCGGACAAAAAAAAAAAATGACAAGATTGCCAAAAAGGAAACATTTAGAAGCTATGTATATTTAACAATATATTAACAAATATAGTTGCTCAATAAATAAGTGTTTCAATTCATTGGAGTCAGGCATGTCAGAAAAATTTCAGATTCAGTAAGGAGTCAGTTGTGGCTCATGACTGACTCATTTAGAAGAACTTTGCACATTGTTCTGAATATGTAAATCATGAACGTGTTTGTTGTTGAGCAGGAAACACTAGTGGTCATTCTAACACTGATATCAGACAAAAACCCATATGAGTGTACTCAATGTATATATATTTTTCTCTGAATACATTTTATAGATTGTTGCATTTGCAAATGTTTTAGTCACAGTTTGAACTCTAGAGCCCTGGTGAGATCATTCCAAATGTCTAGCTTGTTGCTAGCACAATTATATGACTGAGCGAAACTCTAATATGAATTATTTTCATGCTTAATAATGTGGATCAGAAGATAATAAATGCTGATTTAACTGAGTAAATTTATGCCAACATGGGACCAGAATTTTAAACCTTTTTAGCTCTGGTTAAAGTTTGCATGTGTTTGGTCTGAAATAATCATCCTCTGCTGTTTGTGTGTGTGTGTGTGTGTGTGTGTGTGTGTGTGTGTGTGTGTGTGTGTGTGTGTGTGTGTGTGTGTGTGTGTGTGTGTGTGTGTGTGTGTGTGTGTGTGTGTGTGTGTGTTTTAGCTGAAATTTGTCTTGGCTTGGAGATGAGCACATATTGGTGTGGGCTTAGTGGCTTTCGCAGTCTGGAGGAAGAAATTAGGAATTTGTAATATTATTAAAATCATTGGCAAACAGATACATTAGGGACATCTATTTCCTCAGATGGTTGGTTATAATCTTGTTAAAAAAAAAAAAAAAAAAACACCTTAGGATAAAGGCAGCGGAAACAATAAAATCTCACAAAGAGAAAGCTTTAAACTTCTCTAAGTTCTGTTTGATAGATCTATTTTGTGGTGGCCACTTGAACAAACACATTAAATAGACTAGAATTCTATTCCAGTCCTAACCATTGTATCTCAAGGTAATACAGCATTTGAGTCATTTCAAGTTTTATTGAATTGATGGTTTGAATATAGAAACACCAAACAAAACTGTTTCCGCAGTGAAGAAAGATATAGCATCATGTACACACCCACAGTCATTAGCAGGCGACCTTTTTCCACTCTTGTTTTTTTTTAATAAAAAGGTCCATTTGTGGGAAAGAAATAAAGCAAAAGAATAGAATGATAGGGGAGATATTACCTTTTCTTTTGTGGTGTGATATTATCAACTTGGAGCTGAATGTGATTATTGCTCCCCAGAATATTACACATGGGGAGAATTAGATTGGGTAACCCCCTTCATACTCTTTCCGAGAAAAAGATAACGGACGAACAAAAGCAGCTTTGGATCGATCCCTCACGACAAAAGCAGAGGACACAGATATAAACAGATTAGAGATGGCAAAAACGAAGATATGTCTTCATTTCAGATCTCCACACTGACACTATCCTGCTTGAACACGAACAGACTATTCTGCTTGAACACACACACAAACTAGCCCGCCAGCTCTCCTAACCCTGTTGTTATATAATGTTCCTTTCTCATAACTGGATGAGAAGGTAGTCCATTTACAAGCGGTCAAGATTTGGCTGGTTAGTGTGATCCAGTTAGCCCCTGCTGCTGTAACTAGTCTGGACCTATAAACAATCTTTCTCCAGTGACATCCATCCAATGTTTCCATGTCTGATTCATTATTTTTCACAAGCATCATAAAAACTTAATTTATTAAATGCAACAGAACTTTTTTCACCCCTGTGGCTATTTGTGATACCTTGCTCAGACACTTCTTTTGCTTTATTTTTATTACTTTTTTACCAGCCACTGGTAAAATGGGATCAGCCACCAAGCTCAGGGAGAGCTTTTAAGAGTGCAGGGACAGCATCAAAACTGACAAAAGACATCCAGCACTGTGACTCGTTATGATTAGGAAGTCATGAAAGAATGGCTGTGGGATAGATAAACATAATCTATCTGGCAACAACAGATTTATCTTCCTCATCTGTTTGAAAGGCGTGCATCACTGTTGGTGTGTGCGAGTAGGGAAGGTAAGCACACAAAATCATATACACAACCATGATTTCAGCATTCAATCACTGTTTTCTCTCTCTCTCTCTACTGACACAGCACCTGACACGCATTGTAGGCAAATTATTGCTTGCTGAAGGTGGGCAAAGAGGATGTATGAATTATGTATGGATATGAGGAGTTGCAATATTAGTCAATGGCAAGATACAATTCATTGACATCCTTTGTCTGATGCAATTAATACACGTCTAAAATCCCCTTCATAAAGTTAGCCATTAACATCCATGGTCATCCACTATGACAAAACAAGACCTCTAAGCTTCCTGTTCAAAATCAGTTCTGTATAATTTACATCAGATGTTTGTTTGTGCCATCATTATTCCTTAAAGTTGCTGTCTGTAACTTTTTTTTGTGTGTCCAAGATTTACAAAAAATATATAATGAGAATGTACAACATGAATCCTTTATCCAAACCGTGTTTTTGTCTTACCCTGAATCATTATGGTACACTGATAATAAGTGTTTATATTGGGACTATTTCAGATCTGGTAGGAACCGCTGTGGAGGAGCACATTCCTTAAGAGACTAGCCATAGACATAAAACAGAGAGAAGTAGTTACGGCTGCAGTGTTATTCTGCAAGACTCATGCAGTTCTGTTTGTTTACCGCTAGAGCACAAAAAGTTAAGGACTGCAGGTCTGGTAGGAACCGCTGCGGAGGAGCACATTCCCTGCGTGACTCGCCATAGATATACACAGAGAGAAGTAGTTCCAGCTGCAATGTTCTTCCGCAAGACGCACGCAGTTCTGTTTGTTTACTGCTAAGCCACGTTTTCACCGCATGAACTTTTCACCAGGAACTAGGAACTTTGGGGTGGTACTCGGTGTGTTTTAACCGCAGGAACCAGGGTCTAAATGAAGTTCCAAACGGCCCAGCTCGCGAGGTAGTACTTTTTCAAAGTTCAAAGTATCAGATTTTCTCTTTCTGTTTAGTCTCAGCCATCTCATGGTCACTGTCCATAATAGCTGATAATAACATACATTGTCCTTTTAAATATAGCTTTACAAGCTTTCAGAATACGCTTTAGTATCAGTGCTCTTTTCCACCGTTTTGTTAATTACCTCTTTAGTAAACCAATACCTAACCAGCAAAAGCAGCACATCTTGAATCTCTTTCATACTCGTTATTAATTTCACCATGCAAATGACCTGCCCCGATTACTTTTGACTGTGCGTCCTTACATGGGGTGACAGCGCGCGCCTTCACCACTGAAGAGTGTGCGCCACGGTCACACCAGGCTATAATGTTGACAAGAGAATAAAGTAAATTTGTATGAGGGGTAAACTTTTTATTTCATAAGTTAGGAATATAATGTTGGAATAATGACACAGACATTACCTGGCTACACCCTCTCATCTTGACAACATATATTGTCCCAGGCCGTTTTTACTTCAACTGCACCTGACAGAAGATTTTTATTTATTTTTTCTGAGATGATTATTACACTTTACAACAAATAAATAGCTTATATAATATCGTATTAGTCCTGGAGGCCGTTAAGAGTTGCTATGGCTACAGTTAACACATTCCAGCTGGCGGAGAGGACAGCGTCAACATTTTTGATGCGTCAGACAAACTGCATGTCTCATGTAAACAGTCCACAAAATCTTTCAATCGAAATAATTTTAATCGGAATGACAAAAAAGTGTTTGCATGTAAACGTGGCTAGTGTCGCAAAAAAAATGATTACTGTCGTCGCTGACTAGCAGGAGCAGTCGTGCGCAGTCCTACATCACTGGATTAATTGGCCTAATCTACATGGTACATTAGACCGCAGTGGAAACACAGACATGCTAGAACACAAAAAGTTACAGGTCGCAGCTTTAAATCATTATAATATTTGGAACATTTTGTTGAAGATGATTAGTTAAGGCCTGTTTACACCAAGGGTGATAACTATAATGTTAGTTATAACACCACAGTTCAAATTGTTTCTTAATTTGATTTATTTATTTTTATTGCGAATTTTACAATGTGCATTTATCTTCATTCTCTTCCCCTTACCAAGCGATCAAGATTTGGAAGGTTAGCATTAGCCTGTTCGCACCTAGGTAGGTTGCACGTAGGCTGTAAGACCATCTGGAAAGTCAGAGGTGTACTCAGCTGCAGATTCAGAGTTTTCACCAAACATTAAATAACTCCAACACTGGGGACTAGCCCCATCTACTTGAGCATTGAGAGGATAACCACTGGCACTGAAAAACCTTGTGACTTAACCAAGGAATATATCTACTGGCTCTCTGATCACTGTGACAGAGCGAACAGAAGATTTTTTTCTTTCTTTCTGAAACTTATTCAATGTTCATTTTTTCATTTATTAATTTGTATGTCTTTTAGCATTTGGGTGTATTTTGATCAAGGCTGACTTCAAAACTACAGTTCTTTTTTTATTCAGACATTCTTACATCTCTATGCATGTGTAGGCAAAAACAAAAGAAATGCTTCAGATGAGAACACCAAAAAGAATAATTTATATTTTCTAATTAGTTTTGCACCATTTGAAACAAAAAGAGGAGACATCACAGCATGTGACACAGAAAAGACTGAATGTTTGATGCATTTTTTTTTTTCTTTAGATATGCCATTATCCTCGCAAAGAACCTACAATATAGAAAGAAAATGGGACAGGACTGACAGAATGACAGAGTAGTGAAGAGTACAATCACTGTTTTTGGATTGATCTTGGTTTTTGGCTTCAGAGCAAAACACACTTCCAAGTCAAAACCAAAGCTTTATTGCCAATCTCCTACCCAGACCATTTGTGAGCTTAACCCACATATTTTATGTATTTGTCCTATATCTGTCTACCCCCCCCCCTCCTTCCTTCTCTCTCTCTCTCTCTCTCTCTCTCTCTCTCTCTCTCTCTCTCTCTCTCTCTCTCTCTCTCTCTCTCTCTCTCTCTCTCTCTCTCTCTCTCTCTAATTTTGAAACATTGTTACACCATGTGTGTTTACATTGTCAATTTGGCAGGAAGCAAGAAACTACATCAGAAAATGCACGCACACTATTTTTTTTATTGACCATAATCCACTGCTGCTAAGCGGCTTTAGATACTCTGTGGCTGGGCTTGTGAAGAGAGTATGTCCGGAGCAGAGGGATACATGCTTTTCTGGGAGATTAGACTTGGACATGACTCTGAGTCACAAAGTTTCTATATCTCTTATCACTTAGATCCAGACAATCTTCATGTTTCTGATTTAAGACATAAAGTCCCTGCTTTATTAACCCTTTAGTTCAGTCCGGTTTATGTATGTATGTATGTATGTATGTATGTATGTTATTTATTTATTTATTTATTTATTTATTTATTTATTTATTTATTTATTTATTTATTTATTTATTTATTTATTTATTTATTTATTTATTTATTTATTTATTTATTGCCCAAAAGCAATAAAAAATGACTATACAGTCCCTGCTTTATTAACCCTTCAGTCTGGAAAGAAAATCCAGCCTATTTTATGAATGTTGCATTGTAATATTTATAACTCTCTGTACTCTTTTGTGACAAATAAAGATATTAATTACATTGTGAATAATATTATAGTGGCGGCTTTTGTTGTATGCTGATTTAGAAAGCATGTAATGTTTACTCTACTTTACAATAATGAGAATCACCATTGAGAGTAATGGAAAAACTCAAAAATATTTTAGTATTACAAAAGAAATAGGCATTTATTTTATTTTTTCACTTTTGGTTCAAGTTTTTGTGATATTCGCTCATCGGTTTCTGCACTGTATGCAGTAGGTAAAATCATAGTGACCTGCTTTGATTTCATTGCACTTGCACACAAACTCATAAGCATTTAGTATTCTACTGTACATTTTCATTTTTTGATGGGGTGTGACATTTTAAACTGGCAAGTAAAAAAGGTAGCTCTGGTCATTTTCTAAATTTGAATGACTGAAATGAAACTGACCTCAATGCTGACACCTTTCTACACCTTTCAATAGTTGTTCTTATCTAAAATAATGATGTTCTCTGTATCTTGTAAAATATTCTCTGATATTTTCTGATTCCTCATTCTCCTGCAGTGAAAATGCCTCGATGGAAGGCCTAAACACATGGTGGGTAATGAGGACATATTCTTTATGAGCTGGGAGAAGACATTATGAATAAATGAATCCCACTTCGGAGAACCATCTCAAGACAGATGTTAATAAGACTGCCGATTGAGATAAACAGACTTGATTGCTTTGATTGTTTTTTGTTTTTTTTTGAGAAAAAAAAAAACCTATGTGGGTCTTTTTTGTGTGTGTGTGTGTGTGTGTTTGTGTGTGTGTGTGTGTGCGTGTGCGTGTTTTTAGTTTTTTTTTTTTTTTTACTGAATTGCTCTAATACATTTAAAGGACATTTGATGCTTCCAACAATAATGTTATGCTTTCAGCCTCAAAGGAAAAACATTTGGTAAAAACTGGATTATGCACTTAATATCCCTACATGGAAATTAATATTCAATTTTAAAAAGTTGAAATATTACTATATTACTATAAATGTAATGTAAATTAAAATGCTTGACTGATTGCATAAAAACAGCTAATATGATACAAATCTATTAAAGCTGCACTATGTATTTTTTCAGTTTGCTAGAGGGCGCCTATTCAAAACAAAGGTGTAGTTTGATGACGCCAAGTTTGAGCTCAGAATATTGGGACATGTAGTTTTCATGTCAAAGCTGGTGGAAAATAGGACTCGGGCAAATCATGTTCATGGATGCGGTTATTAACGTTTTCTGTAGTATGAAGCAGAGCAGGACCAAGTGTTGTGGGAGCTGAGCAAGACCGCTGGAGCGATCATTACGCAATACGCAAACACACCCTTAGATGTCCTGGTTCCTAACATAGCAATTTTCTCACAATTTACAAATAGTTGGAAACATTTGGGGTATTGTAAAAACTGAACTGAACAAAATATATAACACTGGCCTAGTGGTTTTTGGATATTTTACTGCAAAAATACTACATAGTGCACCTTTAAGCTCACCTTTATTAATAATAATAATAATAATAATAATAATAATAATAATAATAATAATAATAATAATAACAATAATAATAATTGTATGAGCCATTTGTGTTATGGCTAGAAATTGAAATACAAAACAGCCAATGGCCCACTTAAAGAAGAGAAACTCGTTAATAGGAGACCGTGTTAAAACTCTAAATTAATCCATGATTTGGATGCATTGTGTGGAACATGGCAAATGTCAGGAGACATGAAGCCACTTTACAAAGGTAAGGATTAAAGAATGACAGTGCACAGTTGAATGACACAGAGAATAAAAACCCGATTGACAGAACAATGAAAACCAGACACGTTAGCATGACTCGTCTGGTAGCCCGACAGCAAATGCAGCAATCTCTTTAGTCAGAGCTTCTTTCTCTAAACACCAGCTATCTTCACCTGCAGTACTTTCTCCAAAGCTGTTTTCCTAAAGCCAACTGTGTTTAAAGTGACAAATATATATATTTCTCCTGTGGTTCTTGCAAGCTAGAGAATCAACAGGCACAATTTGGCTTTAAGCGTTCTGTGGAGTAAGAAGACTAAACTACAGGAAACATAAAATAAAACGTTTTCACCATTGAGAGCAAGAGAGAAGAGGCTGAGCATGGGCGTTGCTAGGCCATTTTTATGCCTCAGCCCCCCTAAAAAATATGTCAATATGTGAAAACATATGAAACTGGCGGGAGGCTTCGGCTTCGTCCCATTTTTAGTCTGTCTCTCCAATCCGCAGCGGCTCTGAGCAGAGCGCAGCCCACGTCAGAAGCAGAGGTGTGTGTGTGTGTGTGTGTGTGTGTGTGTGTGTTGGTTTTAGTGGATTACAAGGACATTACACCAGTTTACTCACCAGCATTACAAGGACATTTGGGATTATAAGGACAAAGGACATGTCCTTGTAATTCAAACATCGTGAAATCATCTGTATGAACCTAGAGAACATCCTCCTGCTTTTTTATTGAATGTCCCTTTAAGTAGGTAAACCAGTTTTCTGGTGTGTTTGTGTGTATCTCATCACTGCCGTCTATCGGCGGGATCTGCCACTGCTGGCGTACACACATTTACACATTAATGGGCGTGGACGGTTTGAAAATGGCGCGCCGTCGTCTGATTGGTTAATGTCGCGCACGCGCAATAGAGACCTCTGGGGAGCCGAGCGCGCCATTCCTACAACGTGACAGCAGACTACTAGTAGGTGAGTAGTACATTAAGTGTTATACGTTTTATGTTGATTCATAGAAATTGGTCATATCTATATATATATCTATATTTAAACTAGTCATATCTTAGTTTTCTGTTGTTGGCATTCGTTAAAATAGTCACGTAGTCGAGCACGAGTCTCGTCATGCCCCCCCGGAAACTGAATAATGCATTAATTATTAATTATTAATTAAAAGTTAGAATTATTAAGAATAAGTATTAACAACTACGAGTTTCAGAACAATTTTCACATTATTGAAGAAAAAGGCTTGTTATAAAGCCTTAAATTGCCTCGAATGAGCGTTGTAACATGATTAAATAAACGTCTCTAAGTTTGTTGAAAAGTGCAATGAAATCTGGTGACAAATACAACGTCAAAGATCGACATATTATCATAAAATTTATTATATTTCGAAAAAACAAAACAAAAAAGCAAAATACAAACAAACAATAGTTAATCGAATGAGATAAATTCGATGACTTTATGATGATTACTGGGTTTAATCACGGATTGTGATCCGTGATTAAAAGCAATCGTTTTACAGGCCATTTTCAGATTCAAATGCATTTAAACGTGCGACGAGAACTTTAGACAAACATATCCGCAAGAAAAGTATTTAAAATCATTGGGCAGTATACATTTAAGCATGTTTAATAATAAAAATGATTAATTATTTAACTTTTAAAGTCTGACTTTTTTACTTGAACAGACAAATTTAACTGTAACCTATATCCTAGGTTAAATTTATAACTGGTAATGCTAATTATTAATAACATATGGACTGTTACCTTACATTTTGAGTAACGTTACTTTGAAATTGAGCATATTAACTTGTGAAGCATCATGAAATTAACTATACTTGCTTTTAATCTCTGGTCACAGCAATAAATAGAATAGCATTATGTTTTACTCATAATGGTGTTAATGAATCGGAAGTCTTGCAAATTCAAAGAAATTAGGTAATAACTTCTGTATTGAAAAATAAGTTGGACTGTATGGACGTGTAACATTTATTTTACAAAGATTTATGTATTTTTGCAGTGTTTTTTATTTCTGTTTTTAATATACTCTTCCTTAAACTCTTCAGATACAAGAAATGGAAAGTGGTACAAGGCGACGCAGGCTTAAGCCTATGCAAGATGCAGAAGAGAACATCAAGTTCAAAACTGATAAGCCAAATCTTGAGCAGCAATGCATCAACAGATTTAAAGGTACACCAAATACACTAACCATCTGTTCTGTTTTGTAATGTCAGAATACAGATCATTAGTACATTAGAAGACATGTACAATCTAGAGGTGTAACAGTACATCGATATAGATGGATAGTTCTGGCTCTTCCGTCTAAACTTACTGTACAACATGACATACATTCACATTAGGGATGCCACAATTCGCAATATAATATTGGAACTGTTCAATTCACGGTTCAATACGCGCTTGTGAAATGCGTTTTTTTTTCTTTTCGGTTTTGCATTTCATTTATTATTTATTTCCTTTTAAATATTTCTCTCAAATGCACTAAAGTTAGGGGGTGTTTAACTACGCTTGAAATGCTGGTGTCAAGAGAGTTATGCTCACAACACAATAGTCATTCACAATCACCGAAGTTAATTATTTGCATGCGTTTTAAAGCCTTGCCGGTTAAACGTTTCATTGGTGTGCTTATCAAAAAAAGTTTTTGATATTCTTCATATTCTGTGTGGTGGTTAGTTCACAGCGGTGACAAAATCATCTTTTCCAAAAAGTTTAAATGTATTTTTTCCTTTTATGAGCATTTTCTTTTAATGAGCTAGAGGTGACAAATAACCTGCAGTTATGCGTAAATAACGTTTTGATGTTTTAAACACATAATGCTGAATACTGATATTTGAAATTATTTAAAACATGAAAAGATACTTTAAAACCACCAGTAGGCAGCAGCAACTCACTGTTAATGAGTGAGTCATTGAGATTTAACCGATTGGTCTATTTAGCATTTATGCTAAATATTGGAGCCAAACCTGAGAAAGAAGTCCAGAAGAGTCCACTGCATTCCTGGACACGTAATTTGCAGTTGTAATTTATGGGCGGGGATTAGGCAAATTATGGATGAGCACCATGTCGCACATGTCCTATTTACGAATGTTTGGAATTCATTAATATACACACGTTTAACTACTGAATCCGTGGTATACAACTCGTTTGTGAACCTGGAGGAGAGTTATCGTAAAGGTCCATTTTTACATGCAAATAAACAGAATTTACTCATATATTTACGAAAGTTGAATGAGGCCCAATGTTTCCATAAGCACCATAGTTTATATCTTAATTGAAAGTAAACGGTTGGATGTCAGTATATTCATCTTATATACTGTAAAATCTAAGTGCGTGTATGTATGTATATATGTATATGCGTATATAAACAGCACAGGTACACACTACATCCAATATACATTTGTTCATTTGGTTGGTAGTTGTAAAACATGTTACAGTGCAAGTGTTAAAATGGTAAGACAATGAGATGGCTCTTATTTTTATTTTTTCATCTTTCAGGACGAGGAGTGTTCACCAAGCAATTAATTTTAAAAGGGGATTTTGTGGCTGAGTATAGAGGCCTACTCACACAGGAACAAGAGTCATCTGGAGTGTTTCTTTTTGATTTTCCTTGGAAAGGACAAATCTGGTGGTAATTAATTTTTATCCTTGATTTTAATGCATTAATAATGTATTCTAACACATGCATGGCATAATAACAAAACTTGCTATATAGGCCTTGTCCCAAATGGCAGACTACATTTTCACATGCGTCTTGAGGGCTTAACAGTGGCCTGCAGTGGGCATGTCCGTAAAGTCCACAAGACTCTAGGGTGTCCCATTCGTCATTTTAGCTTTCAGACGGGTACTCACAAGTGCCCTCTTTTCAGCTGATATCAGGGTGCATAACAGCGCGCTTTTCGGCGCCTCCCGCTTTTTTCACGTCAGTTTGGGTGACTTGTGTGAATCCCTGAGACCAGAGTTCTGCGCTGCGCCTTCCCGACTTATTGGCAACGTTTTGGTAAAATCACTGCAGGTTAGGTATTGTTGGTTTATAATGTTATACAGGGTTTTTCCTGCATAGAGAATTACGAGACGGCCGCCTCCGTTTGTCGACAAAACTCAGACAGGCAGACGATTGCTCACATTCAGCCTGTCGTGATGATCAGAAATCATCACATGATATCCTTCAGCAATCACTCTTATATTATGATTTGCTGGTACAAAGTCATCTAAAGCCTTTCTATAGCTGAATGTGCGGGACAAGGATATTAATATTATTTCCATAAAAGTTGACGGAAACTCGTCTTCCTGCTGTCAATCATCATCTCCGTTTAGCATTCAAACTGCGCGTCACTTTCGGTTATGACAGCAGTCATCAGCAGGTAAAACTCTCTCGAAGATCATACTCCCATTAGCCTATACTAGCTACTTGATCTGTAAATAAAGGGCTGCGGTTCATCTCGCATCTAATGAGGCATCTTTAATATGGGTTGTAAGTTGAAAATAATGCTTTATGTATGTTTCTGTCGATGGATACACTGGCTCCTCAGTGATACACTACACAACAACAGCGATAATAAAAGAAAAACGTGGGCAAAATGGTCTCTCTTTGTAAACTGTGTTCAATGCATGCGAGTGCTGCCGTATGACTAGTTATTTTTGCCGTCATCATCACCCGGGTATATTCGCCAGAAGACGCGAATGAGGACTCGCGCGCGCTGAGAAGATCTGTCTCTGTGCATCATCCGAAAGCGCGCACTCGTCTCACAGCGCACAAATATTGAGTTCTCTTTCAAGTCTTGCGCTTGAACGGACAAACTCACACAAAAAGTATGTCAACATGTCCATCTTGATGAGTATCCAAGCAGACTTCTACCCAAAAGTCAAATTGCATTGTGAAATGTAGGGCCAATGCGCAACATGTTTAGGGTAATTTTTTTTTGTTTTTGTTTCCTCTTCCAGAAGATGACGTTCGTAAATGTTCATCTTCAAGGATCATTGTCATGTTCTTCTATTTGTCATTTTATTTATAATAATATGGACCTTTTTTATGCAGCATGGATGCATCTGAGGAGGATGGAAGCCTGGGAAGGCTGGTTAATGACAGTCACAAACCGAACTGCAAAATGAAGGTTGTGACTGTCAATAACAGTCCACACTTGTGCCTTTTTGCTATTTGTGATATTTTTCCTGGGGAAGAAGTAACCTACAATTACGGGCCATCAGAATGGCCGTGGAGATCCCAGGTAAAGAATGTTCTTCCCCAATATGTAACAGCTATTTTACAGTATCTAGACAATTTTAGGACAATGTAAGGTTGTTGTGTACACAACTGTCTTTAATTATTTTACAGACTAACATTGTTGTCAAAGCTAAGACGTCTGAATAATATTTACACAAAGAACGATTTCCTTTATATCAAATATTCCTTCAGTGGTCTGAAAATGTGTTTCTTGATTTTTAGCTGATTTTTTTTATATCCCTAAAACAAGTATTTTTCAAAACAAGGTTGCTTCAAACCAGTTGAATAAAAATAAGTTTCTTTCAATTCATATTTTAAAATGAATATCTTAATAAAGGTAAATAGTAAAATATTTAGGTTACAAAAACATTACATTGTAGTGTCTGTGCTTATAAGTATTTGAATATCCAGGTTTGTTAGTTTTACATTGACCATATAAAAACATTATCGAAACAGAAAGTTGTTTGTTGTAGTTTTAATTTGTTGCCACATTAGACTTACACAATCTATATTTGGTATTGTTTTTTATTCTGCAGCGTCTTTAGCTCCAGCAAATGCCTTACATCTGTATTTATTTACATTCTCTCCTTTAGATGAATACTGATGTTGCAGACAAACTGCCCATTCTGGCAGAAGCAAGTGCAGAACAGGTATTGTGTAGTTTTGTGATTAAAGTATGTTCATTATAGTTAAGTGTGCTAATTTTACATCTGCAAAGTAGAAAGTTGACAAAGACTTGATGTAGAGTCAAGCACTGTGTGAACCTGAAAACACACTAGTGGACATTAGTTATAGAGGAAACACAAGACATGAGTGTGTGTGAACCTGAAAACACACTGCATTGAGAGGACAGAACGGTTTACTAGGACACTGTAGTGTATTAGTTATAGAGGAAACACAAGACATGAGTGTGTGTGTGTGTGAACCTGAAAACACACTGCATTGAGAGGACAGAACGGTTTACTAGGACACTGTAGTGTATTAGTTATAGAGGAAACACAAGACATGAGTGTGTGTGAACCTGAAAACACACTGCATTGAGAGGACAGAACGGTTTACTAGGACACTGTAGTGTATTAGTTATAGAGGAAACACAAGACATGAGTGTGTGTGAGCCTGAAAACACACTGCATTGAGAGGACAGTACGGTTTACTAGGACACTGTAGTGTATTAGTTATAGAGGAAACACAAGACGAGTGTGTGTGTGTGTGTGAACCTGAAAACACACTGCATTGAGAGGACAGAACGGTTTACTAGGACACTGTAGTGTATTATAGAGGAAACACAAGACATGAGTGTGTGTGAACCTGAAAACACACTGCATTGAGAGGACAGAACGGTTTACTAGGACACTGTAGTGTATTAGTTATAGAGGAAACACAAGACATGAGTGTGTGTGAACCTGAAAACACACTGCATTGAGAGGACAGAACGGTTTACTAGGACACTGTAGTGTATTAGTTATAGAGGAAACACAAGACATGAGTGTGTGTGTGTGTGTGTGAGCCTGAAAACACACTGCATTGAGAGGACAGAACGGTTTACTAGGACACTGTAGTGTTTTAGTTATAGAGGAAACACAAGACATGAGTGTGTGTGTGTGTGTGTGAACCTGAAAACACAGTAGCAGCGTCTTTAGCTCCAGCAAATGCCTTACATCTGTATTTATTTTCATTCTCTCCTTTAGATGAATACTGATGTTGCAGACAAACTGCCCATTCTGGCAGAAGCAAGTGCAGAACAGGTATTGTGTAGTTTTGTGATTAAAGTATGTTCATTATAGTTAAGTGTGCTAATTTTACATCTGCAAAGTAGAAAGTTGACAAAGACTTGATGTAGAGTCAAGCACTGTGTGAACCTGAAAACACACTAGTGGACATTAGTTATAGAGGAAACACAAGACATGAGTGTGTGTGAACCTGAAAACACACTGCATTGAGAGGACAGAACGGTTTACTAGGACACTGTAGTGTATTAGTTATAGAGGAAACACAAGACATGAGTGTGTGTGTGTGTGTGAACCTGAAAACACACTGCATTGAGAGGACAGAACGGTTTACTAGGACACTGTAGTGTATTAGTTATAGAGGAAACACAAGACATGAGTGTGTGTGAGCCTGAAAACACACTGCATTGAGAGGACAGAACGGTTTACTAGGACACTGTAGTGTATTAGTTATAGAGGAAACACAAGACATGAGTGTGTGTGTGTGTGTGTGAGCCTGAAAACACACTGCATTGAGAGGACAGAACGGTTTACTAGGACACTGTAGTGTATTAGTTATAGAGGAAACACAAGACATGAGTGTGTGTGTGTGTGTGTGAGCCTGAAAACACACTGCATTGAGAGGACAGAACGGTTTACTAGGACACTGTAGTGTATTAGTTATAGAAGAAACACAAGACATGAGTGTGTGTGTGTGTGTGAACCTGAAAACACACTGCATTGAGAGTTCAGAACGGTTTACTAAGACACTGTAGTGTATTAGTTATAGAGGAAACACAAGACATGAGTGTGTGTGAACCTGAAAACACACTGCATTGAGAGGACAGAACGGTTTACTAGGACACTGTAGTGTATTAGTTATAGAGGAAACACAAGACGAGTGTGTGTGTGTGTGTGAGCCTGAAAACACACTGCATTGAGAGGACAGAACGGTTTACTAGGACACTGTAGTGTATTAGTTATAGAGGAAACACAAGACGTGTGTGAACCTGAAAACACACTGCATTGAGAGGACAGAACGGTTTACTAGGACACTGTAGTGTATTAGTTATAGAGGAAACACAAGACGAGTGTGTGTGTGTGTGTGAGCCTGAAAACACACTGCATTGAGAGGACAGAACGGTTTACTAGGACACTGTAGTGTATTAGTTATAGAGGAAACACAAGACGTGTGTGAACCTGAAAACACACTGCATTGAGAGGACAGAACGGTTTACTAGGACACTGTAGTGTATTAGTTATAGAGGAAACACAAGACATGAGTGTGTGAACCTGAAAACACACTGCATTGAGAGGACAGAACGGTTTACTAGGACACTGTAGTGTATTAGTTATAGAGGAAACACAAGACGTGTGTGAACCTGAAAACACACTGCATTGAGAGGACAGAACGGTTTACTAGGACACTGTAGTGTATTAGTTATAGAGGAAACACAAGACATGAGTGTGTGTGTATGTGTGAACCTGAAAACACACTGCATTGAGAGGACAGAACGGTTTACTAGGACACTGTAGTGTATTAGTTATAGAGGAAACACAAGACATGAGTGTGTGTGTGTGTGTGAACCTGAAAACACAGTAGCAGCGTCTTTAGCTCCAGCAAATGCCTTACATCTGTATTTATTTTCATTCTCTCCTTTAGATGAATACTGATGTTGCAGACAAACTGCCCATTCTGGCAGAAGCAAGTGCAGAACAGGTATTGTGTAGTTTTGTGATTAAAGTATGTTCATTATAGTTAAGTGTGCTAATTTTACATCTGCAAAGTAGAAAGTTGACAAAGACTTGATGTAGAGTCAAGCACTGTGTGAACCTGAAAACACACTAGTGGACATTAGTTATAGAGGAAACACAAGACATGAGTGTGTGTGAACCTGAAAACACACTGCATTGAGAGGACAGAACGGTTTACTAGGACACTGTAGTGTATTAGTTATAGAGGAAACACAAGACATGAGTGTGTGTGTGTGTGAACCTGAAAACACACTGCATTGAGAGGACAGAACGGTTTACTAGGACACTGTAGTGTATTAGTTATAGAGGAAACACAAGACATGAGTGTGTGTGAACCTGAAAACACACTGCATTGAGAGGACAGAACGGTTTACTAGGACACTGTAGTGTATTAGTTATAGAGGAAACACAAGACATGAGTGTGTGTGTGTGTGTGTGAACCTGAAAACTAGGGCTGCACGATTAATCGAAATCGAACCGCAATCGCGATTTTGCTTGCGTGCGATTATGAAAGCTCAAAGGCTGCGATTTTAATTAAATAAATAAATGCCCAGTGTGTTAGCGAAGAGCGGCTCTGTGATCAGGAGTAAACGCTGCTCCGTCTGAAAGACTGCGAGTTTGAGTCGCTTATAACGTGCGTTTGAAAAAGCAGCACGAGTCAAACATCTTCACTAACTAGTGAAGCGTTCATAAACCTGTTCAACAAAAGACAACGTTTAATAACATGTTTTACCTCACTTCATATCGTCAGTCGAGTGTGTGTGAGCTGATGTGGCTTCTCATCACAGAGTGAGGCAGACGATGCATTATTTTATAGTATTCTATACAGTGATTAAGTCTATGTCAATCAGCACTGCATTATAATATACTTTATTATTATGAAAATACCCTTGCCGGCTTGAAGAACTCAAATACACCATATTTTGCTGCAGTCGTGTTTATTGTTGTCATGTTTAATCAAAGCGTTTCTATCTTCTGTTTACAGCGTTAGCTTCACATCCGTGATTTCCTGAAAACTAACGTCATTACTTCTCTGAGGCAAATTTAGCTTTTCCGCTCGAGGGCGCCCTCTGGCTTTCAGTATGAATTAAAAACTTTTGGGTAATAAATAACAAGAAAATAATACTTAATACATTTTAAAACTTAATAAACTTAAAAAATTATAAATTTATAGGACAATCCATGTTTTTCTTCAATGTACAGGTGTTTTTCTCCCCCACAGTGGATGCACAAGAGGTTCATATTTCATATTAAAGACATAGACTTTAAGAAATTGATATCACAGATAAACAACACAGATTTTTATAATAATATATATATATCTTTTTTTTTTTTTTTTTTTTTTTTTTACAATAACTCCTTAGGCTTAGACCTTCCTAATGTTTTTTAGTCATAGGCTGTCTGCATATTAATAGGTAACCCAGCAGTTTTTTTTTTGTAAAATAAGTTTTCTGTAAAACATTACAAAAATAATAATAATTAATAATAATAATTAGTATTAGTATTATATTGTTATATTTATTCTGACATACTCTATTTTTTATTTGTAATTATGAAAATGTTATTATATATATATATATATATATATATATATATATATATATATATATATTTATATATATATATTATATAATTATTATTAGTCCTATTAATATATAAACACACAAAATGTTATATACACACTTTTCATTTGTAAAAAAAAAAAAAATTATAATAATAATAACAATAATCGCATTTTAAATCGCAATCGCAATTTTACCCAGAATAATCGCAATTATATATTTTCCCCAAATCGTGCAGCCCTACTGAAAACACACTGCATTGAGAGGACAGAACGGTTTACTAGGACACTGTAGTGTATTAGTTATAGAGGAAACACAAGACATGAGTGTGTGTGTGAACCTGAAAACACACTGCATTGAGAGGACAGTACGGTTTACTAGGACACTGTAGTGTATTAGTTATAGAGGAAAAACAAGACGTGTGTGTGTGTGTGAACCTGAAAACACACTGCATTGAGAGGACAGAACGGTTTACTAGGACACTGTAGTGTATTAGTTATAGAGGAAACACAAGACGTGTGTGAACCTGAAAACACACTGCATTGAGAGGACAGAACGGTTTACTAGGACACTGTAGTGTATTAGTTATAGAGGAAAAACAAGACGTGTGTGTGTGTGTGAACCTGAAAACACACTGCATTGAGAGGACAGAACGGTTTACTAGGACACTGTAGTGTATTAGTTATAGAGGAAACACAAGACGTGTGTGAACCTGAAAACACACTGCATTGAGAGGACAGAACGGTTTACTAGGACACTGTAGTGTATTAGTTATAGAGGAAACACAAGACATGAGTGTGTGTGTGTGTGTGTGTGAGCCTGAAAACACACTGCATTGAGAGGACAGAACGGTTTACTAGGACACTGTAGTGTATTAGTTATAGAGGAAACACAAGACATGAGTGTGTGTGAGCCTGAAAACACACTGCATTGAGAGGACAGAACGGTTTACTAGGACACTGTAGTGTATTAGTTATAGAGGAAACACAAGACATGAGTGTGTGTGTGAACCTGAAAACACACTGCATTGAGAGGACAGAACGGTTTACTAGGACACTGTAGTGTATTAGTTATAGAGGAAAAACAAGACGTGTGTGTGTGTGTGAACCTGAAAACACACTGCATTGAGAGGACAGAACGGTTTACTAGGACACTGTAGTGTATTAGTTATAGAGGAAACACAAGACATGAGTGTGTGTGAACCTGAAAACACACTGCATTGAGAGGACAGAACGGTTTACTAGGACACTGTAGTGTATTAGTTATAGAGGAAACACAAGACGTGTGTGAACCTGAAAACACACTGCATTGAGAGGACAGAACGGTTTACTAGGACACTGTAGTGTATTAGTTATAGAGGAAACACAAGACATGAGTGTGTGTGAACCTGAAAACACACTGCATTGAGAGGACAGAACGGTTTACTAGGACACTGTAGTGTATTAGTTATAGAGGAAACACAAGACGAGTGTGTGTGTGTGTGTGAACCTGAAAACACACTGCATTGAGAGGACAGAACGGTTTACTAGGACACTGTAGTGTATTAGTTATAGAGGAAACACAAGACATGAGTGTGTGTGTGTGTGTGTGAGCCTGAAAACACACTGCATTGAGAGGACAGAACGGTTTACTAGGACACTGTAGTGTATTAGTTATAGAGGAAACACAAGACGTGTGTGAACCTGAAAACACACTGCATTGAGAGGACAGAACGGTTTACTAGGACACTGTAGTGTATTAGTTATAGAGGAAACACAAGACATGAGTGTGTGTGTATGTGTGAACCTGAAAACACAGTAGCAGCGTCTTTAGCTCCAGCAAATGCCTTACATCTGTATTTATTTTCATTCTCTCCTTTAGATGAATACTGATGTTGCAGACAAACTGCCCATTCTGGCAGAAGCAAGTGCAGAACAGGTATTGTGTAGTTTTGTGATTAAAGTATGTTCATTATAGTTAAGTGTGCTAATTTTACATCTGCAAAGTAGAAAGTTGACAAAGACTTGATGTAGAGTCAAGCACTGTGTGAACCTGAAAACACACTAGTGGACATTAGTTATAGAGGAAACACAAGACATGAGTGTGTGTGAACCTGAAAACACACTGCATTGAGAGGACAGAACGGTTTACTAGGACACTGTAGTGTATTAGTTATAGAGGAAACACAAGACATGAGTGTGTGTGTGTGTGTGAACCTGAAAACACAGTAGCAGCGTCTTTAGCTCCAGCAAATGCCTTACATCTGTATTTATTTTCATTCTCTCCTTTAGATGAATACTGATGTTGCAGACAAACTGCCCATTCTGGCAGAAGCAAGTGCAGAACAGGTATTGTGTAGTTTTGTGAGAGAACTGACAACACAGTAGCAGTTACTAGGGGTGTACAGATATAATGCGATATAAAAATGTGACTATATGTATCGTTTATAAGGTATAATTCACACAAACACACATTTACAAATGGACCCAGACCTGCAAACTTGTCGCTTTTCGGCGACAATTGCCGTTTTCTTGGTCAATTTGGTCATTTACGTGAATCGCGTAGAACTGGAGAGTTTTTTTTATTTATTTATTTAATTAAAATAATTAAAAAGAAAAACTTATTATATGGTTGCTTTTATTAATTCACTTAAGTAGCTATAGCCTAAATTTACTGGTAAATATTACAGTGAACACACATCACAGACAATGGCAGACCAAGGCAGCTCTGGCATAATGACAATAACACTTCTATTAATAACTTAGTTTCTTTACAGTTATTGATGTATCTCTTAAATACGGAAAAAAGGTACCGTTGAGTACCGGTACCGAATTGAACTGAAGTGAATATGTCCTCCCCACGTGAGCTGCAACTTCATTAAAAATAAAGTTCAACCACTCATTCCCAGGGTTTTTCCTGGGTCAGAAATGGTCTTCGGTAGTGGCTGACCAGACATGCGTCATCCACACACATGCATGCACACGCACACATGTGCATACACACCAACAATAAAAGTACCTACCCGCGTGATCTGTGAGCCCAATACTGACAATAAATGTAAAAGAAATGCAAAGTATTTTGTTTTTTTTTGCTCATCTAATTTTAATATCTCACTATGTATCATGTCTTGATGTTTATTTCTTTAGTACCTCGTTTTTACACAGTGTGCATGGTTTACTGATTAATTATTTTGGCAACAACAATCATTAAAAAGTAGCATTAAAAATGTAATAAAGTCTAATTCTCTACCATATACAATTTAATAAAATTATTGGCTATCAACAACTTGCGTCATTCTGGTTTCACCTTATTCTAGTCTAAACTAATTTTTTGGGGGTAATTAACTACACATTATCAAAATAAATACATGAAAATACTGTGGATTATTAAGACTAATTCTTACTAACCCCTCTTGTTTAATGGGGTAAGCACACTTGCATTCTCATTTCAGAGGTGTTGTGAGTAAATGATTACACACCGATTCGTGAGTTCAGTGTTGGACAGATCAGTTCATTAAAATAAATCGGTTCAAACGAGTAATTAGTGGGCCTGGTGTCTATAAAAGCTTTTCTTTGACTAACAAGGAAGTTTTCAGCTCTGACCTTTTATATATCAAAAGCTCAAGGGAAAATTGATTTCTCAATTCATCACCCCTTTAATCTTGTTGCATGGGATGCATTTCTAACAACATAGGGCTATTTAGATAAACAATCTGGTGAGCGTGTTGTTTTAGGCTAATACACCAACACCAAATTGTCATTTGCATATTAAAATCTCAAAAAATTTGAGCCGGAGGCACGTCCTCCCCCACCACCACCCCCCGCAACACTGTCACCTTTTTTACTCTGAGGAGTTTGCAGGTCTGTGTACCACAAATGTGAACTGTCATCATGAACTCGCCATCATGTTGTTTTTCGTTTAACTTCCAATCACAAATGAAGATATTCTTTATGAAACCTAAGGGATTTCTGTCCCTCCATTTAAACTAATCAAGTGTCTAATCCAAATCCAAGTCTTCTGAGGAGACACGAGTGACGGCTTTTGATGAACAGATTTACAGCGACGCACATACTGTAGTAAACACAGACGCTCAGATGATTGCGTGACAAGGAAAACAACGAGAGAGTAAATACAGAATTAAAGTTCTCAGATGAGCTAAACATTTACAGTCTGAGAGCGGTCATGTTGAGCATGATGAGCTTTCCTGTGATTAGAGCTGTGACGGATTGCACTGATCATCTGAAGCGCACACACACTCCTCAAAGTCAAAGCGCAAACAGCATTTAAATCACATTTAGTTTTAGTAGTATGATTGTGGAAAGCCCGGATGCGAATTACGCAATTTGCACGAGTGATTTACATGTTAAGTCAATGCAGAGACGCGTCTTAACTCGGCTAGTCCTTCTGCCGCTGCCTGGCTGAAGCCCCTCCCATGTCATGAATTCTCGTCTGTTGTGTAGTGAATGTCACACACACAAATGAAGCTAATTTATTCGTGTCTGGTGTGAACAGCATTAGCCTGCATTGAATGCGCGAGTAATACCTGAGGGAAAAAACTGAAAGTGTTAGTGACATTATAACATTAAACGACTATATATAATGTTGAATATAATTTATAATGATGCAATGGGGGAATATTTGTGGGTCCTAATAATAATACGCAAATAATAACAATATTATTTTAATAATAATAAAAAAGTTTAAAAAACTATTTTCTTTATGTTGGCTTAAAATATCGGGATACATATCGTATTGTGAGTTTAGTATTGTTATATATATATATATATATATATATATATATATATATATATATATATATATATATATATATATATATATATATATATATATATTGGCCGGGACTCGATAAAATTTTTTTATCTAATTAATTAGAGTCTTTGTAATTAATTAATCGAAATTAATCGCATTTTAATTGCATATAAATATTTGACCTGAGAACAATGAGAAGTAATTTTTCACATGGATTTTTAGTATACCATTGAATAATGACTGAATACATAAGCTTAATCAACAAAATATTGTTTATTTATTTCAGTCCAGCAGACCAGTGCAATGTTTGCCATTAAGTGAAGCAAAAGCGTATTTGTGATATTTGAGGCTCGATGTGCTGCGGTGATACGCACATTCCTTGTTGTATAGCTTGCACACAACCATGCTCTTGTCGACGCTTCCATCCTTTCGTTTTTTTAAAATTAAAACAACATTTTTTTGCGTAATTAATTAACGCGTTAAAGTCCCGTAATTAATTAATCTTAATTAACGCGTTAAAGTCCCGGCCCTTATATATATATATATATATATATATATATATATATATAATGTATATGTGTGTGTGTGTATTGTATTGTTACACCCCTAGTTACTATTGCTACTGCTATTGCTACTGTGGTATCGACAATTTCTGTCAATACCTCTGCGGCCCACAGTTTAGCAAATCCAAGTGTGTAAATCTGCAAAATAGAAAGTATATACTTTGATGTAATTATACTTGGATATAATAATATTTCTTATGTGTACATGCTTTTGTTATAAAATTGTACAGTTAGAGGAAGCTAAAATACATTATATCCGACTCCTCTTCCTTGTTATTAAATAGTGTCACAAACATGAATTGGTCCATGCAACTGTTTCATGCCTGGACAAATGCACAGTATGTTTGGGATCGGGAATGTCTTCTCTTAAGTGGATTGGTTTCAAATGCAAAGGTGAGTGAGCCAATTTCTAAATTAATTTTATCTCACTTTTTAAAATTGTATCAAATTGTTTAATGAAGAGTATTCAGTGAATGATGATTTATTTTTGAAATATATTTTATGACTGTAAAATAATAAAATGGCAAAATGTGTTTTAGTGTAGATATATTGATATTAACTGCCTGTTGTATTTCAGTTTGTTCTGGTGTGTGGCACAAGTATTGTCTCAAGCAAGTATTGCCTGAGGTATGGCAGATTTACTTTTGTAAGTACCATTTCATTTGTTATTTAAAAAACAATGTGTTATTTAAACATGTTTTATATTTTTTAGGATAAACATAATTTCAGCTCCGAGGATGATAATGAATCAGATGAGGACATGCATGAAGATAAGAACTATGTACCAGACAGCGACTCTGAATCTGATTCAGACACAAGTTCTTTGGATGTGTCTCTTCTGTCCCAGGGTCCCCTCTCAGGGAATATTGAAGCAAATCATACTATAACAAAAAACACTGATGAAACAAAAGAAGAAGCAAAAGATGACACAGCAGGTGTTAATGGGATAAACTACTGTTACATATGTCAAAAACCTCAGTCTAAACTTGCCAGACATCTAGAGAAACACAAGACCGAAGCAGAGGTGATGGAGGCTCTCAGTTATCCAAAACGTTCAGAGAAAAGACGACGACTTCTGGAGAAGTTACGAAATCGTGGTAACTTTCAGCACAATGTAGACGTTTTAAAAAATGGAACAGGGCAAATTAAATTAAAAAGAACATCTAAGCAGTCAAAATTTATTCACTGTGTCTATTGCAAAGGAATGTTTTCTCGCAAAGAATTGTGGCGACACTCTCGCAGATGCCACTTTATGCCCGGACGGGCTTCTGGTGAGTCTACAAAGTCCAAAGTCTTGAGCTTGGCCACAACTGCGCAGTCTGTGTTCTCAGAAAGTATTTCTCAAGGGGTTTGGAAGCTTCTTGACCCAATGAGACAGGATGACATATCAACGGTTGTTCGTAATGATTATGGCATTTTGCAGCTGGCACAAACTCTGTACAACAAGCATGGAGCTGACACTACAAAATATGAGTATATTCGTCAGAAGTTAAGGGAACTTGCACGTGTGTTGTTGGTTTTGCGTGGCGATTCGATATACAGCATCGAAGACGCTGTTAAGCCTGGTAATTTTCTCAAAGTGGTCAAAGCTGTGAAAAAAGTGTCTGGTTTTGATGAAGAAAACAACTCCTACGCCGCACCAAGTCTTGCTCTAAAAATAGGGCATTCTCTGCAGAAAATAGCTGACATAATTTACTGTAGAGCTTTAATGACAGAAAACGAAGGCTTGATCAAATCATCTGAAGCTTTCAAGTCACTTTACTCCACAAAGTGGTGTGAGCTTGTATCACACTCTGCCCTGAACACACTTAGTGAGAAAAAATTCAACAAACCATCGACCTTGCCTTTTACCCAGGATGTACAATTTCTTCACACTCACCTGGAACAGGCTGCAAAGGCTACATTTGACAAACTGAAGAAAGAAGCATCTCCCCAGAGTTACGCTGACCTTGCAAAAGCCACTCTTGCTCAGGCAATAGTTTTTAATCGAAGGCGTGCAGGAGAGGTGTCCAAAATGCGCTTGAAGAACTTTATTGAAAGAGACAAAAGCCCACTCCATGTTGATGTGTCCTTGGGATTAACCCAGTTTGAAAAGAAACTGTAAACACTTCACTCGGGTAGAAATCAGGGGCAAACGTGGACGAAAAGTTGCAGTCCTCCTAACACCACAAATGGTGGAATCCCTGAATCTATTAGTCAGCAGAAGAATTGAATGTGGTGTGCAGGATGTCAATATCTTTCTCTTTGCTAGACCAAAATGTTCAAGTTACTACAGAGGTCAAGACAGCTTGAGACTTCATGCAGAAAAGTGTGGTGCCAAAAAACCAGAATATCTACGCTCAACCCAGCTCAGGAAACATGTTGCAACCCTGTCACAAATTTTAAACCTCAAAGACAACGAGTTAGATCAGGTGGCTGACTTTCTTGGACATGATATACGTGTCCACCGTGATCACTACAGACTGCCTGAGGCGACAATTCAGCTTGCGAAAATCTCAAAGCTACTTTTAGCAATGGACAAAGGTTGTCTTGGAAACATCCAGGGGAAGTCACTTGATGAGATTCAAATTGAAGGTATTTTGTATATTTATTGCAAAATGTGCTGTAGATGCTTTTCCAATACCAGTCCCAACATTTACATACAAGAGTATTGGACTTAATTAACATTATGATTTCAGATCAGATCCAGTTAACTGATACTGAAGATGAAGCAGATGACGAACTTGATGGCTCCAGTTCATTTGGCAGACCAAATGAAATGTCAACATCTACACAAGAAGCCTGCAAGAGTGGAGGTAATTATAATGTATAATTTTTTGGTAACACTATTTTAAGGGTCCTGAATTATGCATTAGTTAAGCATAATTAATGATTAGCTTATCAGTGTCTTGCACACCACATTCAATTATTTTGCTGACTAAGTAAGGGCATCTTAGCCATTATTTACAAATTATTAAACATTTGAAAGATACACATTTATTTTATAAATAACAAAAATAACCTAATAATTATTGACTAACTAAATGTATAGTAAATACCTTTTGGCCATTATTTACTTATTATTTAATAAGCCACATAGTAATTTTATGTAGTGATGTAATCATATTGCTGTGCCATTCTGTTGTTAAGTTAGCTGAACAATACACCAGTAATTGTTTAATTATTGCTGCTTTTGCAGCTATAAAGGGCTAAAATAATGCAATAAAGACAGTTTGACACACCGTTATCAGTCAATAAGTGCCATAATTAATGTGGATATTTCAGTTTATTAACAAGAAATAAGCCAATAATGAAGTTAACTACCATCTATAGAGGTCTAATAAAGACAATTTGACCCCCCTATTCTAAATGCGAGTTTTATCCTCATTAAATATGACACTTATTGAGTGATATTTCAGTTTATTAACCAGAATAAGCCAATAATAAAGCCTAACTACCATTAATAGAGTTCTAATAAAGACTATTTGACCCCCCTATTCTAAATGCGAGTTTTATCCTCATTAATTATGACCCTTATTGAGTGATATTTCAGTTTATTAACCAGAATAAGCCAATAATAAAGCCTAACTACCATTAATAGAGATCTAATAAAGACTATTTGACCCCCCTATTCTAAATCCGAGTTTTATCCTCATTAAATATGACATTTATTGAGTGATATTTAAGTTTATTAACCAGAATAAGCCAATAATAAAGCCTAACTACCATTAATAGAGTTCTAATAAAGACTATTTGACCCCCCTATTCTAAATCCGAGTTTTATCCTCATTAAATATGACATTTATTGAGTGATATTTCAGTTTATTAACCAGAATAAGCCAATAATAAAGCCTAACTACCATTAATAGAGTTCTAATAAAGACTATTTGACCCCCCTATTCTAAATCCGAGTTTTATCCTCATTAAATATGACATTTATTGAGTGATATTTCAGTTTATTAACCAGAATAAGCCAATAATAAAGCCTAACTACCATTAATAGAGTTCTAATAAAGACTATTTGACCCCCCTATTCTAAATGCGAGTTTTATCCTCATTAAATATGACCCTTATTGAGTGATATTTAAGTTTATTAACCAGAATAAGCCAATAATAAAGCCTAACTACCATTAATACAGTTCTAATAAAGACTATTTGACCCCCCTATTCTAAATGCGAGTTTTATCCTCATTAAATATGACCCTTATTGAGTGATATTTCAGTTTATTAACCAGAATAAGCCAATAATAAAGCCTAACTACCATTAATAGAGTTCTAATAAAGACTATTTGACCCCCCTATTCTAAATGCGAGTTTTATCCTCATTAAATATGACCCTTATTGAGTGATATTTCAGTTTATTAACCAGAATAAGCCAATAATAAAGCCTAACTACCATTAATAGAGTTCTAATAAAGACTATTTGACCCCCCTATTCTAAATGCGAGTTTTATCCTCATTAATTATGACCCTTATTGAGTGATATTTCAGTTTATTAACCAGAATAAGCCAATAATAAAGCCTAACTACCATTAATAGAGATCTAATAAAGACTATTTGACCCCCCTATTCTAAATCCGAGTTTTATCCTCATTAAATATGACATTTATTGAGTGATATTTAAGTTTATTAACCAAAATAAGCCAATAATAAAGCCTAACTACCATTAATAGAGTTCTAATAAAGACTATTTGACCCCCCTATTCTAAATGCGAGTTTTATCCTCATTAAATATGACACTTATTGCTGTGTCATGAGTTGCATGTCTGTAAAACTCAGCGCTGCGTTTCCCTTCTGAATCCAGTAACGCATCGCGTCCTCTTTGTCACTTTTTAAACTTTCAGACTTGGCTCTGTTGAGGTAAAAACAATTAATCATGTTGATTTTAGTTTATTTTTGTTCATAACATGTCATAGAAATGCATGTAATATTAAAGTTACATGCATTATGTAACATTTTGTGAACTAAATTGTAACAGTTTTTTTTATTATTATTTTTTTATATTAAACATGTCATACTGCAATGTTTTCTTTTTTAGGGACTGAACGTGTTGAAAACCGTGGGAAACGGATGTGGTCAAAAGCAGAAGTTGCTGCTGTGAATCGACATTTTAAAAATCACATAGCCAAAGGCCATTTGGCCACAAAATCTGAGTGTCTCCAATGTAAATCTGCTGAAGAGCATGTGCTACAATACCGGTCGGTACAAAACATCAGGGATTTTGTGAGAAACCGAGGTATAACAGCCAAAAGGAGGAGTCAATATGAAAGTGCATGAGTGCCATTTATGAAATGCGGCCTTAAGTCATTACATTTTATTAGACTGTTTTAGCATATTTTTAAATGTTGCCTGGGTTATTTACACTTCACTTCTTTGTTAATGTGACCTGTTTTACAATAAGATGTTCAAGTTTCTTTATTCAATATAGCTGCTTTCTCAGTTATTGTTGTTTTTTGTTTTAAAGGGATAGTTCAACCCAAAATAGAAAATTTGTCATGGCTTATTCACCCTCAAGTTGTTCCAAGCCTGTGTGAGTTTCTTTGTTCTGCTGAACACAACAGATGAAAGAGTGAAGAATGTTGAAAGCAAGACAGCTGACTGTAGCCACTGACTTTTTATGATAATATTTTTCCTACCATGGAAGTCAGTGGCTATAGTCTGGCTTTCAACATTCTTCACTCTTTCATCTGTTGTGTTCAGCAGAACAAAGAAACTCACACAGGTTTGGAACAACTTGAGGGTGAATAAGCCATGACAAAATTTCTATTTTGGGGTGAACTATCCCTTTAGGTCATGAAATTGAAGTTTTTTTTAATTGACTGACAATTTGTAGATGTTTTTGATGGGTTTTTTTTGTCTGTAGCATAGTGTTCAAGTGACATATTTTAAAGGGATAGTTCACCCAGAAATGAAAATTGTCATCACTTATTGTCACAATTCACCAGTGTGAGTGCCCGTGATCACCACCAGAGGGCACTCCACCCCGGACTGGTACTCCATCACAAACTACAAGGACTCCGCCTCCTGCCCCGAGTCCGAAGAGGACTCCGCCTCCTGCCCCGAGTCCGGAGAGGACTCCGCCTCCTGCCCCGACTCTGGAGAGGACTCCGCCTCCTGCCAAGAGTCCGGAGAGGACTCCGCCTCCTGCCCCGAGTTCAGAGAGGACTCTGGCTGGACCACCTGCTCTGTCTGCTCTGCCGTGGGGGTCTTCAACCGCACCTGCGCTGCTGTGGTGGTCGTCTGCGCCGCCGTGGGGGTCTTCAACCTCACCTGCGCTGCTGTGGTGGTCGTCTGCGCCGCCGTGGGGGTCTTCAACCTCACCTGCGCTGCTGTGGTGGTCGTCTGCGCCGCCGTGGGGGTCTTCAACCGCACCTGCGCTGCTGTGGTGGTCGTCTGCGCCGCCGTGGGGGTCTTCAACCGCACCTGCGCTGCTGTGGTGGTCGTCTGCGCCGCCGTGGGGGTCTTCAACCTCACCTGCGCTGCTGTGGTGGTCGTCTGCGCCGCCGTGGGGGTCTTCAACCTCACCTGCGCTGCTGTGGTGGTCGTCTGCGCCGCCGTGGGGGTCTTCAACCGCACCTGCGCTGCTGTGGTGGTCGTCTGCACCGCCGTGGGGGTCTTCAACCTCACCTGCGCTGCTGTGGTGGTCGTCTGCACCGCCGTGGGGGTCTTCAACCGCACCTGCGCTGCTGTGGTGGTCGTCTGCGCCGCCGTGGGGGTCTTCAACCGCACCTGTGCTGCTGTGGTGGTCGTCTGCACCGCCGTGGGGGTCTTCAACCTCACCTGCACTGCTGTGGTGGTCGTCTGCTCCACCGTGGGAGTCTTCAAGACCGCCGGCTCCGCTCCGGTCGCCTGCGCCACCCTGGTCATCTGCCCGGTCTGCGCCACCCTGGTCATCTGCCCAGCCAGCTCTATTCTGGCCTCCTGCTCTGCCTGAATCTTCCACTACATGGGCCTGGAGATTCAGGCAGAGCAGGAGGCCAGAATAGAGCGGTTGAAGACCCCCACGGCGGCGCAGACGACCACCACAGCAGCGCAGGTGCGGTTGAAGACCCCCACGGCAGAGCAGACGACCACCACAGCAGCGCAGGTGCGGTTGAAGACCCCCACGGCGGCGCAGACGACCACCACAGCAGCGCAGGTGCGGTTGAAGACCCCCACGGCGGCGCAGACGACCACCACAGCAGCGCAGGTGCGGTTGAAGACCCCCACGGCGGCGCAGACGACCACCACAGCAGCGCAGGTGAGGTTGAAGACCCCCACGGCAGAGCAGACGACCACCACAGCAGCGCAGGTGAGGTTGAAGACCCCCACGGCGGCGCAGACGACCACCACAGCAGCGCAGGTGCGGTTGAAGACCCCCACGGCGGCGCAGACGACCACCACAGCAGCGCAGGTGCGGTTGAAGACCCCCACGGCAGAGCAGACAGAGCAGGTGGTCCAGCCAGAGTCCTCTCTGAACTCGGGGCAGGAGGCGGAGTCCTCTCCGGACTCGGGGCAGGAGGCGGAGTCCTCTCCAGAGTCGGGGCAGGAGGCGGAGTCCTCTTCGGACTCGGGGCAGGAGGCGGAGTCCTCTCTGGACTCGGGGCAGGAGGCGGAGTCCTTGTAGTTTGTGATGGAGTGACAGTCCGGGGTGGAGTGCCCTCTGGTGGTGATCACGGGCACTCACACTGGTGAATTATGACACTTATTCACCCTCAAGTTGTTCCAAGCCTGTGTGAGTTTCTTTGTTCTGCTGAACACAACAGATGAAAGAGTGAAGAATGTTGAAAGCAAGACAGCTGACTGTAGCCACTGACTTTTTATGATAATATTTTTCCTACCATGGAAGTCAGTGGCTACAGTCTGGCTTTCAACATTCTTCACTCTTTCATCTGTTGTGTTCAGCAGAACAAAGAAACTCACACAGGCTTGGAACAACTTGAGGGTGAATAAGCCATGACAAAATTTTCATTTTTGGGTGAACTAATCCTTAAATAATAATAGTATTGTCTGCACTGAAGATGGCAAGATAACAAATGAATTGGTGTTTACATTGTTTTAAAGCACTTCACAATATTAAATACAAAACATTAATGTGGTTAAAACTTGTCAATTTTTTTTTTGCTTGCTCAACTGCTTAGTTGCCAGTCTTGCCACCTCTCTTAGGCCTCTTTAATGAAGGGGAGGTATTGTTCGGTCATTACCAGGGAGGATGTTTCAGTAAAATCTTACTATAATAGCTGTTGAAAACTTGCAAAGAAGATCATGAGGCAGTTACATGCTTCTAACACCAGCCCTAAACCAATCCCTGTAGCACTACTACAGTATGAATATCTTTAAAGGGATAGTTTACCCAAAAATGTAAATTGTCATTTACTCTCCCTCATGTCATTCTAAACTCGTAAGACCTTCATGCGTATTGAGGAAATCATCTAAGATGTGCCCATTTCAAGTTTGTTTTGAGGTATGAGACATACAAGAAAAAATTATTGTAACCTCTTATTTTAGTATTTCAAGTTGAACAAAATAAAAATGAGAAATCTTCCAGTTAAAAAAGATAAATATGTTCAGTTTCTAATGAAATTGGTAAATATTCTCTGCTTTCTACTTGTCAGCAGTGATGGGAATAACGGTGTTATAGATAGACGCCGTTAATGTTTTCAGTAACAAGTAATCAATCGAATTACTGTTTCCCCTGTTACAACGCCGTAACTGAGAACAAAATGCGCCATACAAACAAGACTTGAGAGCACTTCTTGTTAAACTATTTACTTTTGTGAGGAAGAAAATACTTCAAGCAGGCTACAGTATGTCTACCAGTTGTGAAGTTGTGACAGTTTTAGAATTTTAATGTGCACTACAAAGAGTCTAGGCTATGTAAGTTAGGCTAATATATTTTTTGTTATTATTATTTTCTATTTTTGGTAGACTTTTCTTAAGGAGCATCATTTATTTTTAGATTTATTTGATGGCCAATTGGGGTCTGTGATATAAATATTACAGTTCTAAACAATCTATTTTGTTTTATTGTCCCACTATAGTACTGATATTTACAATAATGTATTGAATTCGATAGGTGTCTCTCACATTGTCCACAGCAACATTAAAATAGTGTAGATTAGTGTACAATGTTTTATAATAATAATTGATTCTATTTAGTGTCCATTTCATTCATTTAATATTGGAGGCATCCAAGTTATTTTACATATTTGAACATTTACTGATTGACATTAACATTGAACTAGTTACTTTTCCTGGTAATTAGTTACTTTTATAATGATGTTACTAATTTAGTTACTATTTGTGAGAAGTAACTAGTAACTATTAATAATACACACACTTAATAATTACAAACACTTGTTTGTTCTACTCATTTCAACTGACTTGAAAACTGGTTAAAAAAAATCTAAATTCTATGATTTATAGCAATTTTTTGTATTATTTTTTTACAGTAATGCAATGAGTTACTTTTATTATAGAGTAATTCAGTTACTAACTCTTTGGAACAAGTAGTGAGTAACTACAGTATAACTTTTTTTTTTTTTTTAAAGTAACGTTCCTATAACACTGCTTGTCAGTGCTTTATATTAAATAATTTTAATTAGGTAACATTGGAGATCAAATTTGGAATTACTATAATGAGGTGTTTTATTCCATTTTGGAGAAATTGATGAAAAGGTCTTGTAAATGATTAATTGATTTACAGAGAAATACAAAATTATACTGTATCTGAAAACACTACTACCCCATATATCCTATGTAGATTATGTGTGAACAGCTTGATTGTAAAATTAGACCCATAGGATGTGAAAATTAATCTCAAATCAGGTCAAGTCACTATAAGTTAATATATATATATATATTAAAAATATGAGTAAGTCTATGCCAGGGTTGTCTAAAAGTGGTTCTGGAGGGCCACTGTCCTATCCTGCAGTGTGACAGGACAGTGGCCCTCCATGTAGCTTGTATCATCTCATTCTGGCTTCACTTTGGTATGAACATATGACCACTCTACATGACTCCCAGTGTAATCAACAAAGTTTCTGTAAAGATTTTATAAGGATGTTCTCAGGACAGGTCTCTTTTATTTGGTTTGGCTGTCCAGTGGTGTATGTGAACCATTAGCTGGATATTTTTGAGGATGAGCACTATTACTACTGTCAGTGCGCTAACTCAGCAGTGAGTGACCCAAAACCTAGTAGGCATAGTGAAAACAACCCAACAAAAAGAACTGAATCTAGCACATAACCCAAACAATTTTACCATGTATCATATAAATAACCTTAAAGCTAAATGCCCATTTAGTTTCCATGAGTGATCACAGAGTACAAACCTTTCTGGTTTTGTTTTGTGAAGTGATAATTAACGATCATGTCAAAGACATCCCATAGTCCCAGTAAACCCATATGTCTTTACAGTGCAGTGTGTAGTCCTGTTTCGTTGTATATGCTAATGAACTGTGATGTCATTGTGACATCACACAGTCCTTGTAAACCATTTGTCCTCATAATGCTGGTTTTTGTCTTCTAGGACACACGTCCTTGTAAGTCAGCAAAAAATCAGGGTGTCATGTATAGTGTTTTATAAAGTGTAAATAAATAATAAAGTTTGAGTTTTGAAGCCATGATTTTTAAAAGCATTCCTATTTTTATTTGAAAGCTCTAGCATAAAAGGAAGTCATAGTCCCCATAAACCACCTTTTTTTCTGGTTTGAAGAAAATGTCCTTGTAAGTCATGCTAACCTGTATGTGTGTGTGTGTGTGTGTGTGTGTGTGTGTGTAAATCTGAGCGTCATTGGTCTGTCACCGCTCGTCAATGTCAAAATATTTGATAAAACCAATCAAATCAGAGTAGGCGGGCTTTATCGTCACACAGAAACTGCCGAGGTTGAGCGCAAATTTTAGCAGCGCAACTCGACGTCAAGTAAGATAAATGCAGCTAAACTAAACATTCATGTTTGACAGCTTCTGCTTTAAGTCAGAAATGTTAATCAAAAGAAAAAAATATTTAGGTAAATGAATAAACTTGTTGTGTCTAATTTTTAGACATTTTTACCTGGAAATATGCCTATTCATAATGTAGAACTATAACGAACAGAAAATATTAACAAAGCCATTTTCATCAGATTAGGCATAAGTTTAATAATGAATGTGTATATATTGTAAATTAATATAATTCTTTTTGTAACATTCAGTAAATTAAAAAAAAACTCAGCTTATATTGGGCATAAGATAAGTAGCCTATGTTCATATTGTGATTTTAATAAACTTAAAACTTTGATAAACAGTAAATTAACATGTCTAAGAAAATTATTAATGAAACATATAAATATCAGTATGTTAATATGTAAACCATATGTTCACTTTGTTCACTGACGAAAACGGAAAAAAAGCAGTCAAAGCTCAGCGTTATGAAAAGACAGGGCAAGATAAAAACAGAGAAAAAGAGAGATGTGGACATAAGAAAGACAAATAATCTACTGCCCAGTGACATGGTTTTCAAGCTATTGTTATCAATTTTTTTGGCCTTCAGAACATCTTAAAATGCTCATATGTAGATCATAGAAATCAAAATTTTCTCGGGGGACCATGTTAGAACCCCCTAACATTTGGGATCTTGGTAATTATAAACCTGCCTACATTATTGGGTATGATTAATGCATGTACAATATGGCCATGCAGTAAGGTATTAATATTTGCTTTATAAGAAATGATAAACAGCCAATATCTTCTGGGTATGCATGTTTGTAAGCTATTAGTTAATAGTGCAATTTGGACCCTAAACTAAATAGTGTTACAATTTTTTCTACAGACCTACCCTCACTGGGGGCTGAGCCCCCCTAAAATAAAAATCCACGCCCCTGAGGCTGAGGCTGTCAGTCACCCAGTGTGAGGGACTCAGAGCTGAGATGTGAATTGTTTCAAAAGAAGACAGCAGGAGATAAATTGAGTAGAGTTTTTATGGGAGATATAAATTATGAGTCACATGAATTTTCCCTCAGTTTTATGAACAATTGGGTTCATTAAACATACTTATCATCATTTTTATCACATGCAAACGCAGTGCACGGACACTGAAACCAAACTTTGTTGAAAACGCCTGCCATGCAGGGTGAACATTTTTAGAAACTTCGGCTGCAGTGTTGTCGCATGGAACCAGAACCGGCAATAATTTTTTTTTAAATAAAAATCAGGCTTCTGATTGGCCAACATGGCTTTACAGTCAGGGTTATATTGCCACCTGATGTTTGTCATGCTCTTGACAGTGCTTCGTAGCGTGTTTTGTGTTTTCATGTGGAAGCAATGTTTTTTTTAAATGGAGGGAAAAACTCTATTTATGAAAACACCTGTGCCACAGACTGATAACTGAGGAGGAATTATAGGCATGGTGATGGACTCATTACAGACAGGTGTGATTAATTAATAACAAAAGATAGGCGGTAAACTAGAACAAAGGGAAAAGTGAGACAACCAACTAAAAGTCCATGAAAATGAAAATGAAACTGAACTGAACATACACGTGAGACATAAATGTTTTTCTTTTTCAAAGGACAAATCAGGGAGTGCATCTCGATCAGCTGCCTAGTTAGTCAGGGCACTGATCAGGGAGTCAGCCACTTTAAGGCCACTGGAATGTTCGTTTCTTGAAAAATCCTACAATGCACTGCAAAAACCAGGGAGCATCTCAATCAAAATGCCAATCAAAATACATTACTGCAATTCATAACGGCAATTCTACTGCAAAACTATGTTAAACAAAGTTATTTGTGGATAAAAATATATAATATGCATACCAAAGATGCTACAAAAAATCCCCCTATTTGTAAAAAATAAAACTAAAATTATGGCTCAAATCTCTTAATACATCAAAAATTCCTAACAGCCTTGAACACCCAGTAATAATATCGAAAACTGTTTCTGGAAGACCACAAAAAAAAAAAAAAAAAAAAAAAAAAAAGCACTCTTCTCCTTGCAAAGGATTTAGATGAACTTTGTAACGGTTTGTTGCTAAAATCCAATGAGAAATCCTCCATTGTAAATCCCCAGTTCTTTTTTTCAATTGGCATCTTGTACAATGACCTCCAACATCCTTTTGGAGATACACCTGATTCAATAAAATTAGTCCATTTGGTCTCTGGAAGATCTTTCAATGCCCTTAAGTTCAGATATTTGACACAAACAAGATAAAGAGCCTTCTTAGATATAGTGTCAAAGACCAAGTTCAGTTGTTGTAAAAGAGAATAATCTTCCATCTGTCTCCTGCCAATCTCCTACATTTACCACCACCCTAATGCTGGGGAAATCATTCTTAACCATCGATGGGATTAAAGGAAAGGACTCTTGTATCTCATGTAACAATTTTTCAACAGTCCAAACAGAGTTTGGAGAGAATACCAATCTTAATGTTTTTCTGCAGAAATCCATCGGTCAATTGACCGAAGATGACAGATTTTACATATTCCTGCTTTTACCAGGTTTGTGCAGACACTTTTAGATTTTAAACTCATACCAGTAAGATGAGGATTAAAAAGTAACCGTTCTTCAAGAACCCACTCATGGGGAACCTCAGACAACTCTCTTTTTGCATTTAAAACTGATGCATAAAAGGAAGAGAGTCCATTCAAATCCACTTCCTTCAAATTAATTAAAAATAGGTCTTTATCCAAGTTCATCCGCCCCACTCTTCTTAGTAGAGCTCAAGCATTTTTTGACCAGTTCTGAGACTGATGGTACAGTAGTCTTTGCGCAGTCTGCAGTCTAAAACCAGCCACCTTGGATTTAATGTCGATAAGGCCCTGGCCTCCTTTACTTAGGTGTAGATACAGTACTGATTCTCTCAACCAATGTTGTCCATCCCAGAAAAACTGTACCAATACTTTTTGGATTCCCGGAATTATGTTATGTGGTGGGATCAACACGA
Source organism: Pseudorasbora parva (assembly GCF_024679245.1). Classification (NCBI taxonomy): domain Eukaryota; kingdom Metazoa; phylum Chordata; class Actinopteri; order Cypriniformes; family Gobionidae; genus Pseudorasbora; species Pseudorasbora parva. The sequence goes on from NC_090182.1 coordinate 22,977,292, forward strand.
TCAGTTTATGCCATAAAATGGATGCGGCAAGATTATTCACGACCAGCACTCTCCTTTTATAAGAAAGCTGAGGTAAAATCCATTTCCATTTTGATAATCTATTACAGATTTTATCTTCCACACCTTCCCAATTCTTTCTTTAATGTTCCTCAGAACCTAAAAAGACACCTAAAAACTTAAATCCTTCTTTTCCCCACTTTACATTTCCAGGAATAACAGGTTTCACATCGCCATTGCAGCATTGTTCTTTACCATTGCACCAAAAAGCTTCTGTTTTATTCCACTTCAGTTTTGCAGACGACACTCTCTCATATAGAGAGATACTGTAATTAAACATATCAATATCTCTTTGATCTTTCACTATCACAGTAATATCATCTGCATATGCTGTTAACTTCAATGCATTAGAGTTACCATCAATCTTAAAACCAGACAGTTCTTTCCTCAAAAGACACAGGAGTGGCTCCACTGCTAAAGCATATAACTGACCGGAGAGTTGGCAACCTTGTCTAATACCTTTAAGCATTCACATTGGTTTACTTAACCCACCTCCTATTTTTAAAATACAAGTTACATTCAGGTATAACAGTTTGAGCCAAGAAATAAAACCATCTCCAAATCCAAAAACACTCGTTTCGTACAGAAAACCATGATCCACTCATTGAACGCTTTTTCCTGATCCAGGAAGAGAAAACCCACATTCATTTCATTTTGTTTAGAAAAATCTTAAATATCTCTCATCATAAAAATATGATCATATATGATTCTTTCTGGAACACAGTAGGATTGATCTTGACATATTAAATCTCCTAATATAGTTTTCAGCCTATTTGCCAAAACTTTAACAATTAGCTTGTAATCAGTTGTAAGAATTGGCGCAGGCCTCCAATTTTTAAGAACACTCAAGTCACCCTTCTTTGGTAGCAGTGTTAACACTGCCCTTTGACAACTTGTGGGAAGGTGTTTTTCTTTAAAACACTCTTGGACCACCTCATTAAAGTCTTTACCAATGTAATTTCACACAGCTTTATAAAAGTCCAATGGAAGTCCATCAATTCCAGGTACCCTGCCAGGCTTCATCTGTTTAACAGCATCTGAAAACTCCTCAAACGAAACAGTTCTGTCCAGATGCTCACTTTGTGGTTTAGAAAGAGAACTGCTGCAGTAGTTTTGACACACATTCAGTGTCAGTGTCCTCTTTTCTATATAAGTTCGAATAAAAGTCCACCGCAGTCTTTCTCATTTCAGTTGCATCAAAAGTCTTACATCCATCCGGTGTTGTTAAACAATGCATTTGATTTTGCTGTTTTGACACTTTCTCCAAAATTAAAAAAATAAGCAGTGGGGGCATCCATCTCATGAACAGACATAAAACGAGATCTTATCAAGTCTCCTTTTGCCCTCACTTGCAACAAATGTTCTAGATCTTATTTCTTTTCACTCACAATGCCAGCTGAAGATGAATTAGAATTCTGAACCATACCAGATGTAATGTTTAAAATCTCATGTTCTATTTCTGAATTTTTTTTGTCTTATTTTTCTTGTTGAAAAACATGTATACTGCTGACAAAATATTTTGATTTGTGTCTTCCCTATATCCCACCACTGAATCAAATTCTCAAAATCATTTTTCTTAGAACCCCATTCATTCCAAAACAATTCAAATTTCTCATAAAAATCTCGCTCTTTCAACAGTGCAAAATTAAACTTCCAATATGGACTTTTAAATTTAGAATGTGTCAAAATAATATTGACTGTAATAAAATAATGATCTGATAGACAACATGGAAAAATATTACACCCCATTATTCTATTATTCTCAGCACGCTTGACATAAAACCCATAAAGTCTTGCAACACTTATCATTCCCTGTGAGACTTTTATCCATGTATATTGTTTCATCTCTTTATTCTGCTCTCTCTAAACATCTACTAAATCATTTTGAACAGTTACGCTTTTTAAAACAGAAGCTGATACAGAATGTGTCTCCTCATTATTCCTATCTAAAAGAAAATTAAGAGAACAATTCCAATCCCCACCAATGATTAGCATACCATCCACAGTGTAACTTTTTAAAAACTCTCACAATTTTCTAAACATAATCATTCTATCTAACCTTTTATTTGGAGCATATATATTTATGAAAACAAATAAATGAAAGCTTTAGCATAAGTTCTGCCAGGAAGACTTAATTGTTACGTCACTTCAACTTTGTACCTATCCAATCACATTCTTATACTGGTGTATAAAAAATCAGTACTTACTCATGTACTTACTCATGTTTGAGTTCGCAGATGCTGACGAACCTTCTCCGTCGCACCTTCTTCTTTCGTCGCACCTTCTCCTCCTGCTGCACGTCGCAGCTCTCGAATTCAGAGCCGAACCTCTCCATGGGCTCACAGGTCATTTGAGGACATAATTAAAGCTCTCGAGGAAGCCGGCATACTGGTTAGTCAAGGCCTTTCCAGAGAAGATTTATACCTCCTGGCCCAGAACACTTTTGGTATTCCATTAGTTTCCATCGCTTCAAAAGCCTCAACTTCGGCAGCCCAACCCAAACCAAGAAAAGAAAGAAAGAAAAGGTCCGCTAAATCATCTTCACCTCACCCAGAAAAAAGATCAGCAATACCTGCTCAGCTACCATCTTCTCCACAAAGAGCTGAACCATCAAACACGAACGATCAGCTCCTTTCTGCTATTCAAAGCCTCGCTCAAACAGTCAAAGGATTGGAATCCAAGATGTCTGCGTTCGAACATTATTTCTCAAATCACAATCTCAGCTCAGACCCGGCCACGACTTCATCAGCGATTCCTCAGCTACATTCCTTCTCCTTTGAATCAAGTAACCCCTCGAACGAGCCTTCCACATCTTCTACCATGCCTACTCCTCTACACTCAATTCAGACGCCTTTTCAAGACGTTCAGGCACCACTAACTTCTCCAAACTTCAACCTCTCTACAGGGCTCCAGCTCAAAATTTCGGTAGGCGTTTTGTTTCGCCGGCTGCCGTAACTGTGTCTCCTCACCTAAGAAATAACATCATCCAAGGTAAGGATGTTAATCTGGCTTCTTTACTACTCCCTTCACCTGCTGCCGACAGAAAGATGGTGAATTGTGGGAACGTGGCAGTTCTCCTTAAAACCTCCGATCCTCGCCTTCGACGCAATCTATCGTTTGGTGAATTTGTTATTGCGTTCAGCATTTACAGAGACATTTTGAGCCAAAGTTTTCCAGAGAAAAGGGAAGAGCTAGATCTCTACCTATCTATGATTGCGGATTTCAGCCAACGATACGGAGGCACGTTGTTTTACGAATACCACAAGTCACTTTCCGCTAAATCCGCGTCATTTATCGCACTCTTCAATTCAAGGATTGACTGGTCAGTTACAGAAACGGAACTGCTCATCCGTCATTTCGGCAGCCAAAAAATCTTGCCGTGTGCTATTTGCAGCTCTCACGGGCATTCGACCGCATTTTGCCCCAAAGCATTCGCAAATAATGATCCGGCTGCTGTCCATAGTGCTGAAAAAGGCCCTCTTCGGACAGCAGAGGTTGCCATTTCAGAAATTTCAATGGTTTTCCTGTTTGTCCTCGTTTCAATGAATCTGTTTGTGTATATCCTAACTGTAAATTTCTTCAAATCTGTAGTTCTTGCAAGGATCCACACCCGAAATCCATCTGCCCACGCCAGTACAAACCTGCAGCCTCAGGGAAAGCCCCCAAACAGAGAAAATTCTGAATAGTCACCCATCTACTCCTATCAATATCCCTAACGTTTCAAATTACCCTTTTTCTCACCCTGATCCGTTTTTTGTGGATTATTTAATCACTGGCTTGTCTCAAGGGTTTTGAGTTGGAGTAAAAAAAAAAATTGCAGTCAGCCAGAAATGAAGCCGACGTGGTTTCAGCACTGCTAGAAAAAGAGGTCAAAAAAGGATATGTTATTAGCCCTTTTGCTTCTCCTCATTTCTCTCCCTTTCGGATTAATTCTATCGGCATTGCAACGTGCAAATATTCTGGCAAAAACGTCTTATTTCCGATATGTCTTCTCCTCACTCTTCCAGCATAGCAAGTGTTAATGAATGCATTCCTTTAACTCCTTTCTCTCTACACTATGCCTCGGTTGACAACGCCATCCAGTCAATCAAGTTAGCTGGCCAAGGAGCCTGGTTAGCTAAGGCTGACATCACAGAAGCTTTCAAAACCATGCCAATCCACCCTTCTGACTGGCATCTTTTTGGAGTCAAATGGAATTCTAAGTTCTATTTTGCTGTAAGGCTCACAATTTGGTGTAGAAGTAGCCCCCACATATTCAACAGTCTCTCCGACGCTCTGTGCTGGATCCTGCTGAATGTCTGTAAGCTTCCTTTTGTTCTGCATTTACTTGATGATTTTTTGTTGATTGATTTTCCTAATTCTCAATCTACCATCCTAGATATACTTAAACAGGTATTTAATGACCTGTAACAGATTCAACCTGTAACATATAAATTGTTAACATTCTCATTCATTATGTTGCTCTGCCCTGATGAAGACCAATTTGGGTCGAAACATGTTGGCTCTTGTATTTTAAAATGATTTAAGCCATACCAAATAAAGGCTTTTTAATTATTTCCTCATCCTTTACTTAACTGAGTGCCTTGGACCTGCCTTTTTTGCCATAGGTATTTAATGACGTTGGAGTGCCTCTCTCCACGGTAAAAAAACCTTGGGTCCCTAAACTTCACTCGAATTTCTAGGCATTTCTCTCGATACGGTCAAAATGCAAGCTTCCCTTCCTCAAGAAAAGCTCGCAAGGATTAGATCCTTTTTGGAAAGTTTTCCTCTTTAGGTGTCGTTTCGAAACGTGACATACTTTCCCTACTCGGTCAACTAAATTTTGCCATGAGTATAATTCCGCAAGGAAGGGCTTTCATTTCTCAGTTTGCTAACATTGGCTCATTCTACGCAAAACTTCGAATCATCAACAGACCTACATCTATTTACCGACGCTGCACCATCCATTGGATTTGGGGGATTCTTTCAAGGACAATGGTTCGCAGAGAAATGACCAATCGCATTTCCCGCGTCTAGCCCTGGCTCCGTTTCTTCCGCGCTCCACGAGCTTTATCCTATAGTCATAGCCAGTGTAATTTGGGTCCAAAATGGTCAAGGAAACGTATCATGATGTTCTGCGATAACGAAGCCATCATCGCCATCATCAATAAAGGCAGATCATCTTGCCCAACGATCTTGCCTTTCGTAAAACGCCTAATCTGGCTATCAGTTGTCCATAATTTTATCATTAAAGCTGTTCACATACCCGGACTCTCTAATGTCATTGCTGATGCACTATCCCGTTTTCGTTTTCAGACTTTCAGACGGCTTTGCCCTTCAGCCAGCATGGATCCCACACCTTGCCCGGCCCTATCAGCAGCAATGTTAAATTAGACGACTTGGTCAGATCAGCCAGACATTACATGTCTAAAGGAGTAGCTCCTTCTAACTATAAAGCTTACACTTCCACTTGGTCTTCTTTTTTAATGTTCTGCTTTTCCTTTCAGATCCCTTTATTTCCCATTTTGATTTCAACTGTCTGCTCCTTTCTTACCTTTAATTTCGAAAAACGCAATCTTAAATCTGCTTCAATTCGGAGATTACTCGCAGGAATTCAGTTTTATGCCAAATATTTTAATCCCGATTTTCCAAGTCTTTTCTCTGCTACTTCCATCCGGCTTTTGCTTAAAGGCATTAGTAAATCAAACGGTTGCCTTTCACTTTACCCTTATTGCAAAGATTAATTACTTCCATCCGCAACGGGCTATTTTGCACATATAACAATATTTTACTAGAAACAGTGTTTCTAACTGCTTTTTATGGGTTCATGCATCCAGGGGAATTTACTTCAGCAACCAATCATTTCAAACCTGCCCATGGTCTTTCCTTCTCTGATTTACGCTTTTCACCTAAATTCTTTACGCTGTTTCTCAAGCACTCTAAAACAGATTCTCACACTAACAATTTCTAAAATTTGCAACAATTTCTGCCCCTGCACATCCATGCTTAAATTTCTTAAAATTCATCAAAGATCCTCAGATAATTCCCCTCTATTTATCCTACTTAACGGAGCACCCCTCCCTAAAGCCTGGTTTAGGAATCACCTAGTTTCTGTCCTCAAAATTTGTAGCCAACCTCCCTCCCAGTACACTGGTCATTCCTTCAGGATTGGGGCAGCCACTTCACCAGCTGAACGGGGCATTTCCACTGCAGCCATCAAGATCCTGGGCAGATGTTCTTCTTCTGCATTCGAGTCTTACATAAGACCTGATTCAAAAATCATCCTCGAAGCTCAGCAAGCTCTCCAGTAATGGTTCAGGTAAATCCCTATACAACTACTGGTGGTGGTATATAAAAAAATTAAATTAAATTTACAAAAAAAATGTACGTGACGTGGCCCTGCGGCCTTGTCTATGTGGTCTATCTGACTGCGTTCCCCTGCGGCCTTGTCTATGTGGTCTAACTGACCGTGTGGCCCTGTGGCCTTGTCTATGTGGTCTAACTGACCGTGTGGCCCTGCGGCCTTGTCTATGTGGTCCAACTGACCGTGCGGCCCTGCGGCCTTGTCTATGTGGTCTAACTGACCGTGCGGCCCTGCGGCCTTGTCTATGTGGTCTAACTGACCATGTGGCCCTGCGGCCTTGTCTATGTGGTCTAACAGACCGTGTGGCCCTGCGGCCTTGTCTCCGTGGTCAGACTGTGTGGCCCTGCGGCCTCGTCTTTGTGTGGCCCTGCCACATTGTCTCCATGTAGCCCGGGTGTTCAGGCATGTACATTTAAATTAATATATATATATATATATATATATATATATATATATATATATATATATATATATATATATATATATATATATATATATATATATATATATATATATATATATATATTTGCGGCGTCAGCAATGACCAAACATTTACAATTTATGCAGCAGCAGATATTAATTGCTCACGTGTAGTACTCATCTACAAAATATAACTCCAAGTCCTGTTTAGCCATCAGCAGGTGGCGTTCATGTCCTCGCTTACCATGTTAACCCTTGTTTTTCTTTTCTTCTCTTCAGGAACTCCAGGACTCAAGACCGGGGGTTCTACTTTATTTACCGTTTTGGGGGATAGGCTCCGTCCGGGTGGAAGCATTCTTTCATTCAAGTTTTTGGGGGTCGGCTGCGCCTCTGCCTTCGTCTTCAGCCAGGATATGCAGAGTCCGGACCCTCAGATTGCGAGCTACGGACGGGGCCAATGCCAAAGTACTTTATTGCTTGCTGGATTATTAATAAATGGATAATTGTCACAAGTATTTATTCTCCGGAGTCTTTCTGGCAGAAATGAAAGCTTTAGGATAAGTTCTGCCAGGAAGACTTAATTGTTACGTCACTTCAACTTTGTACCTATCCAATCACATTCTTTTACTGGTGTATAAAAGATTATTACTTACTCATGTTTGAGTTTGCAGATGCTGACGCCCCAATTCACCACTATCCTCCCCACCACATTCAAGTTAAATCCATCCCCACTCCACCCCACCACCACCAAGATGGTCCCTTCCTTACCTCACGGGGGGGTCGGCTGCGCCTCTGCCTTCGTCTTCAGGCAGGATATGCAGAAACCGGACCCTCAGATTGCGAGCTACGGACGGGGCCTATGCCAAAATACTTTATTGCTTGCTGGATTATTAATAAATGGATAATTGTCACAAGTATTTATCCCCCCGAGTCTTTCTGGCAGAACTGATTTTCAACTTTAGCTTTCACCATCAAAATACGTCCTTTCTCTAATTCCATTTCTGATAAAATATTGCCATTGAGGTAAGTTGAAATAAAATGGCTACACCTGCACTAACATTTGTGCACTAAAAGCTTTCCTTTCCACCACTTTTATAATACATCTGTGATGCTAACATACACCCATTTCTAATGGGTGAAGCCTTGGCCTGGAAGAGAGGTCGTCAGGTGGTCCCCAACCTTCACTAGGTGTTTCGACCCCTAACCACAACACCCTCCAGTTGGCGGGTCTGCAGTGACTGGCCAGGTCACTGCCCCTCTCCTCCAGGCTTCCAGCTTTTGTCCTCTCTCTTGTGCCAGAGCCAACAAGAGGCTCTTTCTGACGCTTCCCCCAGCCTACGGATGGCTGCTTTCCTCAAGTGGCCTCTCAGTCCAACCTTCGTCAACAGATTCCACACCGATTGAGCTGGGAATCCTCGACATCCGACTTCCACCGTCATCAGCCATGTTGTCCACCCCTTGTCCCGGCTGTCTAGGACAAGTTGCTGGTACTAGGCTCTTTTCCTCTCTGCAGCTTCCTCACAGCCCTCCTCCCACGGCACCGTCAACTCCACCAGGATGATCTTCTTTCCCTCCGGGGACCACTTGATGATATCTGGCCTTAAAGTTGTGGACAGTACCGCCTTGGGGAACTGGAGTTTCTTCCCGAGATCAACCTCTATTTCCCATCTCTGGGCTGACTGCAGGATATTCTGCCTGGCTAGGCTGTGTGAGACAGGTCTTTGGCCCTCTTTCACAAAGGCGATGGTGTTCAGCAGTGGTCTTACTTTGGCTGGTTGTTTCTTCCTCCTTTCTTGCTCCAAGATGTCTGCGAGCACTGCCAACACCTTGTCGTGGCGCCACCTGTATCTCCCTTGTGTCAATGCGATCTTACACCCTGCCAGAATGTGTGTCATTGTTCCTTTCCCACCACACAACCCGCACAGTGGGTCCTTCCTCATTCCCCACCTGTGCAAATTGACTGGGGTTGGTAAGGTATCATACACTGCTCTTAGTAGAAAGGATATACGGAAGGGCTCCAGCCGCCACAGCTCACTCCATGTGATTGCTCTCTTGGGGAGGTTCCACCTCGTCCAGGCACCTTGAGTCACAAGCTCGATGGATTTTGCTCTCCTCCCTTCTTCCTCGAGGCTTCGGACTTCATCCTGGATCATGGTTCTCTTCTCCCTAGGGGTGGACTTTGACCACTGCTGAAACTGTGCTGTTCCTAAACCCTGTCTTCCAGTGCAAGGGTTTCCTATGATCTCTTTGGTCCTAAGAGAACATTCTGCCTGGTTAATTGCCACGCTGGCAGCCCACTTCCGTCCAGATCTTGTACTAACTCCTGCTTCCCTGGTGAATTTGTCTTGAGATTCCCTATATGTCAGGGACAGTCTGCATTTAGCGACTTTAAACTCCTCCACCACTGATGACAGGGGAAGCTGGAGCTGGCCCGACCTTACCACATGTTTAGCTCAGATTCATTTTTCATGTCGCTATGAGTTTCTTGTAAAAATATAACTTCTGAATCTTTAAGCCTAAGGAACTCAGAAAGCAATTATTTTTTTACCCCCATCTCTTAGCCCGTTCACATTTTAAGATCCCAATCTAAGAATCTGCATTGCAGGGTAAAGAGAAGGAAAAAAAACAAATGACAGTGTTAACTGACAGAAAAACACAACAAAAATGAAGATAGATCCCATACCCGTGTGACTTATTTTTTTCCATTTGGCCAGTTCTACGTTATCTTTTTGAGACTTGCATACAGTTGTTAAAAACTTTTGCAGCCGAAATCTTTTTTGTTTTGAAATGACATCATAGCCCGCCATCTTCTGAGTGATCGCCACTGATTTTATAAACGTATTAACATTGGGGGAAAACTTCGCAACATCAACCTTTTTCCCTTTAGTTAAATCCAGAAAATCATTTAATTCTTTGACAAAATAAATGTCCTCCAAAGACTGACTGCAATCAATATCCGAAAAAGGCTGCCCGACCGCCACATAAGCGAGTAAGATGGACTCGACCACCCACTTGCTCATCCTCTGCTTTAAAACTGCCCCCCTACTGTTCTCCTCAACAGGGCAGCTATGTGGACATAAGTGTCTAGGCACAAACAGTGCATGAGCAGATAAGATGTCCTGGTTCGACGTCACCCGAGACGGAGTACAAAGGCTTGCAGCACAAAGGTTCGAGGAGCCTTAGGAACATAGCCCGGCCTAGAGTACAAGAAGGCCTTGGCCATACCGAGTGCAAATTCCAGACACTAGGGTGCCACCGAGAGAGCTTGTAAATCTCCTATACTCCTAGGGAGAAAAGCGTCTTTAGAACAATAAACTTCTCTGAAACTTCCTCGAGCAGCTTCCTCGGGAAGCTCGGAAAGACCTTGAAGGACCAAGAGATCCCAGGTCGGCACCCTGGTGCGAACTGCAGGCCTCAGCCTCCAAGTGCCATGAAGGAAACGAGTAACCAGAGGGAGTCGCCCCAAGAAAACCCACCCAAAGGAGTGTGGTAAGCACCTGAGGCCGCCACGTACCCCTTTAATGTGGGGGGAGCTAGCACAGCGGAGAATCTCCCCTGCAGGAACTCCAGCACCACATTCCACATTCAACCGCCCAGGAATGTACATAGCCCTCACTATGAGCAGTTCCACTGGGACCAGAGGGGAATAAGGCGTGCCAACTTGTATAACTGGCGTGACCTCGGACCTCCCTGATGGTTGATATTGGAGACCACCGATGTGCTGTCTGTGTGAACGAGCATATGATGGCCCCTGAGATACGGCAGGAAGTGTTTCAGAACCTGAAATAATGCCAGCATTCTAGACAATTATGCCATGAATGATGGTGTTCCTGCCATAGGCCCTGGACCGAGCGACCACTCATGGTCGCCCCTCCCAGCCCGTAAGGGAGGCATCCATGCTCAAAGATACCCTCTGGCATGGTGCCCCCAGTAACGGGCCTTGGCCTAGAAAGCAAGGGTCCCTCCGCATGACCAAGGAGCGGAGACACCGCCCCGTAACCTTGATCACAATGAAAGGATTTCCCCTTGGGGAAAGCCCTTGGTTTTGAGTCACCACTGTAGTGGTCTCATGTACAACAGGCCGCACGGAATGATATTGGACGGTGCTGTCATGAGACCCAACAGCCTCTGAAACTGTTTCACAGTGAGTGACTGGCCTAGTTTCACCCCTCTTGAGGCCTCTGATGTACTCTGCACCGCGAGTGCAGCGCCCTGAAACTGCTGACCGGCAGGGAACAACTGACTCGACAGCGCCACCTCCCTCCTCGGAGGGCGCGAGTCATCCTCGGATGAACCGCGAGGGCTCTCCACGCCCCGGCGCTCGGGCGGGGTTGGTGGATTGACCCTGTGAGGATGCCGAGGACAGACAGGTACCGTATACTGAGGTAACACCGTCTGCCCCCGGAGGAGAGCCGGTCGACCCTATGCGAAGCTCTGACCGAGCCTGCATAGAGACCAACCTAGATACGTTATGCTCTGCATTAGAGGAAGAACACTCTTCTTGGCGTTGAGCCTCAGCCCAATTCCCTTGTGTGGCCGAAAACAACATCTCGATGTTGAACCGCGAGACGAGCTGACTGTGCCAGAATCAGCCAGTCGTCGATTTAATGCGTGTCCACACTCTGGTGAACGTGCGGGGTGAAGTGCTAGACCAAAGGGAAGCACCCGATATTGGTAAGCTTCTCCCCTGAAGCGAACCACGGGTATTTCCTGTGCTGTGGAAGGATGGAGATATGAAAAAATGCATCTTTGTGATCTATGGTGACAAACCAGTCCTTGGACCTGATCTGAAACACAATCTGTTTGCGTAAAAGCATCCTGAACTTGAGCTTGCTACACAGAGGTTCAGAACGCAAAGATCTAAGATGGGCGCAACCCTCCATCCTTCTTTGGCACGATGAAGTACCGGCCATAAAACCTGACTCCCTGCCGGGCGGGGGAACCCTGCAGCAGAGCCTGTACTTCTTGAGATATAACCAGAGCCTGCTCGGGGCCCACCATCGTGGGCAGAACCCCATAGAAACTGGGTGGACGACATCAAAACTAAATGGCGTACCCTTCGTAAAAACTGCAGGACCCACTGTGATATATATGGCAGATTTTGCCAGAATATCTACTAAGGGTACCAGCCGCTCAAGGCTGGCCTCTGATATACTCTGCACCGCGAGTGCAGCGCCCTGAAACGGCTGACTGGCAGGGAACAACTGACTCGACAGCCCTCCCCGGAGGGCGCGAGCTGGGAGGAACACACCTTCTGAACAACTGTTCGTTTGCCATAATCTCTCACTGTCAGTAATGTGTGTATTTTGTGAAAAAACAACAAAGTCTGAAGTCAACAGAAGCTGGGGGCGTGTGTTTGCCGGCAGGCTTTATAGTTTCCGGGTCGATGACGTCACCCGCCTATGACGTTCCATCTCTCCATTGGACTGATTACACACGTGCTTCACGACGCAATCACGCAGAGGCGTTCCCATAGCGGTGACGCAGCTCGAGTTCCCTGAACGGGAACTCACTCACCTCTGACTTTGTGCTTGGATCTATAGCACTCTTCTCGGGTGCAGAAGTCTGAGGAATAACGTTGGGTTCACCTGCCGAAACCGAGGCCTCTGAATCCTTATTCCCATTTATCCTTGGTTTCTTTTCTGGAATCATTACCTCTGTTACAGCTATAGGCCGTTTCTCTTTATCTGGACTTTCATTTTTTTCCGCTCTGATCAGTTTACCCATCATTATTTCTGTCAATCTTTGCATTTTCTAATTGTTTCCTATGCGGACATGTAAACTTCTTATGTCCCAGATCGCTGCATTCAAAACAACGAAGGCTATCTGTCGTGGCAAAAATCATATAAGAACTGTCACCATGTTGAATGCGAAACGAGATATCCAGAGACTCAGACTGGGCATTTAAAAGCATGAACACTTGTCTTCGAAAAGACATCACGTGTTTTAAAGCTGCGTTTTTACACCCGAGCAGAACCATTTTAATGGATCCAGCAAACTTTCCATAACGACTCAATTCTTTTATGATTTGCTCATAAAAAAAAAAAATGAAAGGCACAACAATTCCATTTTCAACAAGGCTGTTTACGAGTTTTTCATCTTTAAGAAAAACGACCACAGCCTTGTTCATTCTGGAGGCCAATGCTATGTTTTCGTTTCCTACAATCTCGCCCATTGCTAGAAGCACGTCCTCTACAGTAAATGCTTGGTTCGAAAACACTTTACATCCATTTTTGATCGATAGCCCAGGTGTTTCCTCACCAGAGAGAGATGCCATGGCCCTTATCACAGAATTAATCCCACAAGTGTTTAAAGTAAACCCCAAAGTGAAAAAACAAAGAAAAATACAATACTTAAACTGAAAAATAACACCTTGAAACTAAAATTCAAGCGTGCCGCTCTCACAGCCCCACACCGCACTTCCGCTCCAGCATGCAATCCACACACACACACACACAGAGAGAGAGAGAGAGAGAGAGAGAGAGAGAGAGAGAGAGAGAGAGAGAGAGAGAGAGAGATTACTCAAATTGCAAAGTGCAATGCCTCATTTTCAATCCAGCACAACATTCTTTCTACACTCCAAACCTCTTCAAAGTGTTCCAATTTTTTCATATGAGAGTAGAAAATAAAATCATGCTTTATCCTTGCTTTTACAAGCCCCTTAAACAACAATTCAATATTTTTACTATTACCATAAGCTATTTTATATTTCCTACTAATATAAACTGCCATTTAGGCTTGACCTAAGAGGACATTTAACAACTGTTTAACAATTTCTTCCTTTTTTCTTTACAATCTTTAAAAACAAAAATAAACACAATCATTAGAGAGAGAGAGATAGAGAGAGAGAGAGAGTGAGAGAGAGAGAGAGAGAGAGAGAGAGAAGAAGAGAGAGAGAGAGAGAGAGAGAGAGAGAGAGAGAGAGAGAGAGAGAGAGAGAGAGAGAGAGAGAGAGAGAGAGAGAGAGAGAGAGACTTTGACTTTTAACATCTCTTTAATTACAAATCTAATTGCACAATATGCCTTAACACATTACTTCAGAAATAAATATATTTTAGGTAGCCTACTTTTTTTCAGTGCACAAAAAGATATACAAACAAAAACAAAAACAAGAACAAAAACAACCAGACAAACAAATCAGAGAAAAATGAATAAAAACTAACAAAAATCAATAACATGATGCCAGTCACTCAGTATAACTCACAATGATAATACATGAATGAACCAATATAAATTCTTACCTTAAAGAAGTTGTTCTGTAAATATATTACAAATGTTTGTAATATTGTCTATTATTTTCACATAACATATTCCACATTCACATATTAAGAAAAAAGAATGTGCTCCTCAAGATGACTATAGGTCTATTGTAAATCATTAAAGTTTTTTTAACTTTGAACAGCTCTTTTCATTGCCACGTGCAATTCTTCAAAGTAGCATATCGAACACTGCATGTACTAATATAAAAGATAATAAGCAGAAGAAATTTAATAACTTCATGCTGCTCTTCATTATCTTGTGTGCAAAGAAAAGCATCCGAACTTCTGCAGAGCAGTAATGAATTAGGCTAAATAATGTGTAGTTTGCGCTGTGCTGTTTTAATTGGTCACTGGTGATATTTAATTGGTCACTCGGTCCATTGAGCTGCACAGATGACATGTCAGCTCGGTGAGCCATTTCATCCCACATTTGGGGTGTCTGGCTTCCCAACCCATTCTCACTCCCAAAGTGTCAAAATCTGAAGCATGTCAAGTAACTTCCACGTCATGATGAAAACACTAAAGGTGCCCCTAAGTGTCATTTTTTGACATGCAGGGTGCTCCATTGATTTCAATGAGAAACTTTTAGTGTCATACAGACGCGTTGGTCATGGGAACGGTGTCGCCATGATGTGAACAATATTGGGTTATGATTTTGCCATTATGACATGGAGTGTGATTCTCAATTTACCCAACCCCACCCCTAAAACCTACCCATTTGTGTATTATGTTATAAATACATGCTATAACAGGCAGATGCGACTGCATGAACAATTTATTATAGTGTTCTGAGGCCTAATGATTGATTTGTGTGAAGAAAATCCCAAAAGTGATCACCGTTCTCCGAAGATCATGAACACAGTACATTACACATTCAAATTACATAAAGTGCCCCCCGAAGAATCACATTTCACAGGGAAATTGCATTGGCTCTCATATGGCTCTTAAGGAACTGGTTTTACTTTCGTAGAAACCCTTGCGATAGATGTATAAAATAGACAAATTAAAAAAACGTCTCGGTTACGTATGTAACCCTCGTTCCCTGAAGGAGGGAATGGAGATGTACGTCGGAACTGACCAATGAATTGGGATCTGACTTTAGAGACCACTCCTACTTCGAGTGTGTAAAAACGAGCCAATGAAATTTGGCATGTGATCCACGCATTTCAGGCTCCGCCCCGCAGCGCGGGTATAAATAGGAAGTAACCCGAAGGCCCAACAGGCTGAGGTGACTGAGCACCATGTCCCTGTGTTCGCACACCTGTTCCCGAGACTGGGCGAGTATGAGCCAGTCATCGAGATAGTTGAGGATGCAAACCCGTGTTTGCTGAGCGGAACAATGGCTGCCTCCGTGACCATCATGAAGTCGGGAGGCAACAGGGACAGCCCGAAGGGCAGGACTTTGTACTGGTATGCCCTCCTCTCGAACGCAAAGCGTAGGAACGGTCTGTGTCAAGGAAGGATAGAGATATTAAAGTTTGCCTGCCGGTTAGCGGGACCCTGGACTGGTTGGGCACCTCCCTCGCATCCGGCACCCTGCTTCTCCGTTCGAGGCTGCTGCTGCTCGGCTTTAGCAGGGTGGAGGCAGACGCTGGGGGGATGCCCTCGGCGACAAGCTGGCAGAGCTGCTGCAACTGACGACTGGGTGAAGGCAGCAGCTGGTCGTCGGTGCAACGCCTCCGTCTGCTTCTGGGCCACCAATAACTGCTGGGCAAAGTTCTCGATGATGTGAGACAGTGAATGCGGCCGTCAGAACGGCACACAGCGCACTGAACGCTCAAACGCAGTTATCTCTGATAGCTCCCACCCCCTTCATTCTGAGTTCCAGATATTGCCTTCCGGGTTTCGGTACCGCTTACCTCCTGTGAAGAATAACAGATATAAGCATTCATTCGTCCCGAGAGCCATCTTGTTTATGAATTCAGCCCGGAGGAGTAGACAGACTATAACTATTAAATAGTGATGGGGTTATTATTATTATTATTATAATATGTATAGTATTGCTTGTTTTTGATGATGTTGTTGCTGAAATGGGGTTGGTTATGAAATTGTTTATGAAAATGTCAGATTTTACTTTAACAAGGGCCAGTTACATAAATTATTTCTTATGTGTTTTTGTCTTGTATTTGTGCATCTGTAAACTGTTCTGTGTTTATCTTGCTGCAAAACCAATTGCCCTATGGGGACAAATAAAGTATATAAAGTAAAAAAAAGTAAAGTAAAAAACCTCTATGAAGATGGCAAGGCGAACAATGGACTGTCGTGGTCATGCTCTCATAAGAGAACCTGAACCACCCACGAACAGAGTCTCAGTATGCTTTTGATGCGATAGAGGAGTGGGAGCCTGAGGGGACGTACCCGGCAGGGAATTCCCACTGTCATCCTCAAGTCACCAGCGCTTATCAGCCAAAGTAGCCCTTTTCCAGTAGCACCAGAAAATGAACTAGATCGGGGGATAGGCGAAGGGATTCAACCCCATTTGAGGTTTCATAGTCTCAACCGCGCATCAAGAGCGCCGACTGGCGTGCGCTGGTTGCCGTGACAACCACCGCTGTGAGCTGGCCATTCGACAGCACATGGCGAGCTGAGCGCTCAAGCCTTTACGAGAAGGATGAGGCGAACAACATGCCGATGTGACCACGTTCTCCTGAGAGAATATGAATCACCCACCAGCGCAGTCTCACATGTCTACATATGACATGTCTACATGTGAGAGCGATCATGGCCGTCAAACGGGGACAGGAAACAATTGCATCCAGGGATACATGGTTTGAATGACGTCTTGAAAAAGACGCAGGGTCAAACCGTGTTGCTCTTTTAGAATGGAAATTTTCAAACCGTGTTGCTCTTTTAGCGTGCTGAAGCACTTAGAGAGATGACCGCGGCTTCACACAGTCTGATGTTGCAAACCTGTGTGAGCTCTCAGAAAGGGAAACTGGCACTGGTAGCAGTTCCGGTTTCTATCACGAGTTTAACAACACTCTTCGTAGAAACAGCACAATGCACTGTTCGGCTCTGAAGTAGAAAGCGCTGATCTACCATTCCACTCCTTATTTATACCCGCGCTGCAGGGCGGAGCATAGAATGCATGGATCACATGCCAAATTTCATTGGTTCGTTTTTACACACTCAAAGTAGGATTGTTCTCTAAAGTCAGATCCCAATTCGTCGGTCAGTTCTGACGTACGTTGAAGTGACCGACTGAAAGGGAACTCACTATTTTAATTTTTCAAATAAACTGACCTGTATGAGTAGCAATTCAGCATTCAGATCACTCAGTATTATTAAATGCTACTAGACATTTGCTGGTAGTAATAATGTAAATGAGTCTTACCTGTCACAACATTTTCTACTCTATTCTCTTAATGAAAAATATATCGTTCCCAACAAAAGTATTGTAATGCATTCAGTTTTGCAGCCAGCTCTAGGAAGAGTCCTGGTGGTTCCAAACGTCTTCCATTTACAGATGATGGAGGCTATTTGCTCTTTGGGACCTTCAATGCTGAAGAAATTTTTCTGTATCCTTCCCCAGATCCGTGCCTCGATAGAGTCCTGTCTCAGAGGTCTACAGACAATTCCCTGGACTTCATGGCTGGGTTTGTGTTTTGACATGCATCGTTAATTGTGGGACCTTATAAAGAAAGGTGTGTGCCTTTCCAAATCATGTCCAAACAACTGAATTTACCACAGGTGGAGTCCAATCAGTTTGTAGCAACATATCAAGAATGATCAGTGGAAAAATGATGCAACTGAGCTCAATTTTGGGTGTCATGGCAAAGGCTGAAAGGTGCAAAGGTGATTTTGGCCATTTTTTTATTTTTAATACATTTGCAAACATTTCAAACAAACTTATTTCACATTGTCATAATGATGTACTGTTTGTAGAATTAAAGGGGAAATAATGAATTTAATCCATTTTGAAATAAGGCTGTAGCATAGCAAAATGTGAAAAAAGTCAAGTGCTGCAAATACTTTCTGGATGCACTGTATTTTCTCACAAAAGTTGTTCAGCGTAGTGATGCCTCTCCTCTATTTATATCTATTAAAAAATTGCCTTTTTTCTCCTTCCTTGCATACTGCCAAGTCGGAACATTAGCTTAAGCCTTTGCAATTTATTTGCTAAAGGTTTGCCTTCCAGTGGCTTAGATTCAGTACTCTTTCAGAAGATGCGTAATAGTGCCCCCAACACATAATTGTGAAATCAAAGAAAGTTGAAAAATTCTGTCAACGGGAGTAAAGAGTTAAGCTATTAAAGCTCTTTTTAAAAGTAAATTACTTAAAAAGTCACACCATGCCCTCTAATGTTTCAGTGGCATGTTTCAATGGTGATAAGTGCTTTAAGCACATGAAGGTTGTTATGCTTTGCTTGATGGTTCAGGTCAGTAGGCTAAAATGTTTAATAAGTCAGGCCATGTTGGTTTGCCAGAAATAGAATTTGTTTTGTGAGGCACTAGCAAGCAATACAGTTTAGCTGCCATCTTTTTTTTTTATACACAGCTTTGGTGTCTTTGAGTGCAACAGTTTCCTGTTGCATTCCTGTGGGCCGCAAAGAGAGTCAGAAAGATGACTTATCTGTCAGCCTCTTTACAGAAATTTCTGGCACACACACACATGCACACACAAACACAACCACACATTGTGTTTTTGTGTGTTTGTTTTGCTGTCTGCTATATGTTTCTAAAGAGGATACTGGCAGACCTGTTGCAGAAGCAAATGTAAAACTACTCTTCTGACATCATTCCTCAGCATGATGCAAACTTTTGACGTTTTCAGTGCACAACAACAGTACTGCCTCAAATTCCATATCTAACCATCTATCT
Source organism: Pseudorasbora parva (assembly GCF_024679245.1). Classification (NCBI taxonomy): domain Eukaryota; kingdom Metazoa; phylum Chordata; class Actinopteri; order Cypriniformes; family Gobionidae; genus Pseudorasbora; species Pseudorasbora parva. Next base: position 22,996,191 of record NC_090182.1, read on the forward strand.
ATCCATCTATCAAAAAAATGTTGCTTTTCAGGTTAAAAAAAATGATATTCAAGGCAGCTTAACAACCACAACAGCGACAGATACATCTATGCTGCCTTTAATAATCAATCTTATGAAGGTATCTCAGGAGACAGGAAGTGAAGCTAACGTCTTGATTAGCTAATGTCTTGATGCCTCCCTACCTTGGAATGCAGCCTCTGAAGGCAGCATTTTTAAGTTTTCAAATATAGCCTAGAAATCTTGACCTTAGCTGGATCAGGTGTGTTTAATTATTGGAGCTAAAGGTGCATTCACACTACTGTATGTCATATTACATAACTTTAGACTTATTTTCTTTGTACCACGTGACCACGGCTAATCTACTTTGAGCAAGAGAAACATATACGTCCAAATCTGAGGACTTGAACAACTCCAACTATAGCTCCAAGTGTTGCCATCTCTAATTTATAGTAATTACGACATGGCGTGCACGCAACATAAACTGCAGGGCTGTGGCAGTTGGAGAACACTGCTCTATATCAATCAAAGTCATGCTGATATAGAGACATATCACAACACTACAAGTGTGATATTGCTTTTAGGCCTGCACAATCGGAATATCCCAAATGTACACATTTATGGATATCGCAATGCCATGCGATATCTGAAGTTAAGTTCATAAATGTAATTTAGGGAGGAGTGAAGAATCTTCTAATCACCAGCCAACAGCCAGAGTATATAAACAGCTGCTTACCTCTCCACGGTCTCAGCTGTTCCAGCATCCCACCACCTCCCCAAACTCCACCTTCATCTTAGGTACCTTGCCCTACATAATCACATCCTATATTTAGTCACTGTGGGGGTATATGAGAGCTCAAAGTTGAAGCTGCTATCTCAAGCCCCTCATCATTGGACAGCAAGCCAAATAAGTTAAGCCTAATATTGTAAGATTACATGGGGAAACAAACTTGTTAATTATTTGAATAGGCTACTTTAAAAGGTTGTGAAAAGTCTAGCACAGCAGAGAATAGACTGGGCACGCAACTTTTACTTACATGACATGCTTGACATTAAAAGAGTTATCAAATGCAAGAAGAAAAGGAAAACAACTCCTTGCAGTCTGCTGTCTGATACACACACCGTAGACCACGCACAAGCCGCATCTCTAAAAAAGCATGTGATCCCCTTATTGTGTTTAGCGCCTTATTACTAGGAATGTGACGATGAGGAGATTTCCCCACCGGTTTATCAATGTGTGACAACGGTAATACTGGTGTCACTGATGCTGGCTTTTCAATTACTAATTCTAGTGCACAGCCGCTCGGGCATTCATAACAGTGCAGTGGCATAAAGCGAGTGTCTTCAATGCATTGTTATGGAAGTCAAGCTTCCATAGGAATTCAATGAAAATGGGCCAGTGGATATTGCACCTTGAATAACAGTGGTCATGCACATTTTAGTCTCAGTTTAGAATTAACTCCATTTCAGGTGGGGGGTTGCTTGTTTGGTGGGTTCATTAGACTATTATTGTTAAAGAAAAACACAACAACAAAAAAATGACAAACTCACTTAAAAAGGCATTTTTACATTTCGTTTTTAAACCAAATCTTCTACAATCATCTTGTCATTCAACTCCTCACTCTGGTGATGAATGAAATGTGTCTCATGCTGCTGATCTGTGCTGCAACTCTCATTTGGCTCACTATATTTAGCAGACATGTTTAGTTTTTAACTATAGTGTCTGTTCTCTAACATAACAAAATAATTGTATTACTATTAAAAAAAAAAAAAAAAATGATGGTTGAGGCAGTGCTATGGTGGGCAAGTGATGTAACCGACGTTACGCCTACCGGTAACACCGATAATCGCAACAAGCCTACTCGAACTGTGAAATACACTCACACAGTTTTGTCAAAATTGCTGTCTCAGTGAGTATTCATGTAAACACAGTCGGTTACGTCTTAAAGGGATCCCCTGGTGTTGAGACTTGTATGGCTTAATATAACATAAATGATGTCTCTTACTGAATTATGTAGTAGAAAACCCATGAAAGATCTACGTTATTTTAAAAAATCGATTTTATATTTGGACCATGGGCGGCGCCATTTTGTTTGTGTTCTAGGTTGATGACGTAGATTGGTTGAACTCCTCAATCAGCTGGCGTTACCCGTAGCTATTTTTACCACAACGCAACTCGAAAATTGTTTCAGAGTTAAACAAAACCAGTGAATTGCTTTGTAATTGTACTTAAAACACACTCAAACATACATGTGCACACAAACTCACCTACACAAGTCACAAACAGATCGGCGGGCGCGCACACACACTGACAGACTGCGTTGTCTCAATCGAGATTTTGGGCTGCTCAGTCTCCACGACAGGGGCTGAATCCGAAATCGACCCCCTTTACCTTGAAATAGTGCATTATTTGAAGGGACGGCCATTTGTAGTGTTGTCCGACACCAGTGGACATGTTCAAGTGCAGTCATTCAGTCTCACGTTCACCGCAATAACGAGTGTACAGCCGATTTACACACAACAGCTGTCCGACTTCACGCACTTGATCGTCTTCATTCACTCCTTCAAGTTGTATTAGTGAACAAAAGTAGCGAAAGTAATTTGTGTCTTAAAAGTGAAAGTTTAAAGGTTGAGGTTAATTCACTGAGCTTGTGCTCAAACTTTAATGCACAAACCAATCCCATGCATCATCACCAAAACATCCTGCCTCTCTTCCTCACGTTAATTTATCCCATCATCCTACCTAGATATTTCCCTCTGCTGGATACATTAGGCATTACAGTAAATCTACTGCATATCGACAGTCTATCTATGATATCAACACAGGGAATAGTGATGTATGCGCGCACGCAGTGCGTGTGTGTTCGCGCCGATCTGTTCGCGCCTCATGTGTGTGTGTGTGTGTGTGTGTGTGTGTGTGTGTGTGTGTGTGTGTTCGCGCCGATCTGTTGGGGTGTGTGTGAGTCTGTGTGAGCGAGAGAGTTTGTGTCCACATGTATGTTTGGGTGCGTGAAGTCGGACAGCTGTTGTGTGTAAATCGGCTGTACACTGTGGTGAACGTGAGACTGAATGACTGCACTCGAACATGTCCACTATGATGTCGGACAACACTGCAAATGGCCGTCCCTTCAAATAATGCCCTATTTCAGGGTATAGGGGGTCGATTTCGGATTCAGCCCCTGTCATGGAGACTGAGCAGCCCAACAACGCAGTCTGTCAGGTGTGTGTGCCCGGCCGCCGATCTGTTTGTGCAGGTGAGTTTGTGTGCACATGTATGTTTGAGTGTGTTTTAAGTACAATTACAAAGCAATTCATTGCTTTTGTTTAACTCTGAAACAATTTTCGAGTTGCGTTGTGGTAAAAATAGCTACGGGTAACGCCAGCTGATTGAGGAGTTCAACCAATCTACGTCATCAACCTAGAACGCAAACAAAATGGCGCCGCCCATGGTCCAAATATAAAATAGTTTTTTTTAAATAACGTAGATCTTTCATGGGTTTTCTACTACATAATTCAGTAAGAGACATCATTTATGTTATATTAAGCCATACAAGTCTCAACACCAGGGGATCCCTTTAAGTAAATGTTATCATTTGGGAAAAGAAACCGGATGCTTGTCGATAGGATCCATGCTTTAGGTATTAAAATGACAGCCTGCTAATAAAGTAAACCTGCTGCTGTCTCTCTGAGAAAATAACTGAGACAATCACTCAATGCTCGTGACTTTTGATGAGTTTTTCTATGGAGGAGGGAAATACATTTTTCAAAAGTAGGAAATGCATAAGGAGCAGTTGTAAGAGTGAAAAAAGGAGACAACCGCCTAGTTGGTGAGACAGAATGTATTGCTGTTGTGTTTGGGCTAGCCTGGATCTCTAAAGCGGACGTGAGTTGCCAGGGCAAACGCTGTGGTGTGGCTTGTTGCACTTTCGGATGCTGGCTGCAGAGTGAAGTAATCTTTTCCGCTGAAGAGTGTCAGGGAGCTGTTCAGGTGAACTCCTGTTTTACTACAGCCCTTAGTTAAACGACTCCATCCGATAAAAAAAACATTTTCTTCCCTGCCATCATCGGCCAGAGCTTAGTGCTCCTCTCCCGTACAAACACACTCACACACCACAGCCACACCGTTTGGCCTCAAACAAAGCAAACATGATCATGCATGCCAATTCAGTAGACATCCTGATGTCTTTTTTGATGTAAGTGTAGATAATTTTTTATTTATTTTTTTTTACATATAATATCGGTTTAATTGGGGAAAACACTTACCGGTAAGATGGGTTTGGTGAACACATGGATAAAAAAGTACCCCATGTGTAAAATGAAGTACTCTGCAGTATCTTTAATGATGTGGGCCTAATTTTCTGTCAGAGATCCTGGACATCTTGCTCAGATACATGGCATAATGGATTCAATCAAATACTAACAAAACCTGACAGCTTGTGCTAGAAATCTTATATTGGGCCATGTTTGGATCTTCCAACAGGAAAGTGATCCAAAAACAAACATCAAAAGAAAAATGTGTGACTTAGCACAAAATTAAGCGTCTGCCATGGCCTCCCTGTTCCCTGATCTGAACCTTATAGAAAATGAGTGGGCTAAATTGAAGAGAAGAATCACCAACATGGATCTGGGAGTCTTAAAAGGGTGCAACCCCCCATCATATTTAACAAGGGGGCAAACAGTTTTTCACACCACTGTAATTGTAAAAACTAAAGTTGCTTTAAAATATTTTTTGCTTGTTTGATTCTTTTCTTGATGACTGGTAAGAATATACCTTTAACACTGAACTTGGATTTCTTGTGATTTATGTTTTGTTGTTGTTTCCTTTCTTGTTAATTTGGTGAAAATACAACTGTGAATCTGATCTTTTTTTGTGAGAATTATGTTTGTAATGAGTGGCTTATAGAGCTATTCCAGGAAAAAAGAGAACAAAGTGGTAATCGTATTTGACAAGATTGAGCTTGTCTCTGGCCCAAACTATGGAAAGTAATTTAGACTGCTGATTTAAATTGTCTTAAGGCCCGTCACCGTTACAATGACTCAGTGTATATTTAATTAATGTGAAGACCATGCAGCGATTATTTTTACATTTGCGTTTGCAGGTGGACTTGGACTTATCTGTGGACTTACAAAGATACATAACAGCTACAAGTGTATGTGCTACTTGCTTTATGCAAGCAGTGTATATTATAAACATCCCTATTATACTTTATCAATACAAATTGATAGGTCAAACAGCAAACAGCCACTCAGAAAAAGTCTATAAACAAAGCACCCGGCTGGCTGTCTTTGAGTTCACATGAACAACGGTTAAAGTTAGAGTCGTCATATTACAGAACAATACCGTAATTCCTCCGTTCAGTTAGGCTTTAAGACATCGATAGTCACACAGACCTATAACAACACAGCCACAACACATAATTGGGAATAACATGCCTTACTTTAACACAGAATCGACCTCAGAGGTCTGGGGTCAGTCCTTTGCTGTTTGTCCAGAAATCCAAGAAATGGATATTTGTTTATAATTGTTTTTATACAAATCTTTGCGTTCTAAACATGAGTCGAATTTGCACCGCTGCGCCACCACACCATGGTGCTCATGACAAAAATAGCATGTATAATTATCTTTGTTGAAGTGAATTAGGTTTAAATCGCCATTATCACAATGATCACATTACACAAAACTGAAATACTGAATAACTTTAACAAGGATTAATCTATATTTTATTTATAAAAAAGAAACCTATGAGTGTTTTAATTTTAATTTCGATTTTTGAACTTAGTTCAGTTATTTGTGCTATTGCTAGTTTTCTTATATGTTCTTATTGATTGTGTAATTGTACAAGTAATGTTTGAAATTTATATTAGTTTGTCTAGTTTATTGGTTGGATATTATTTTAGGGTTTTGTTCATGGTAGGCTCTTCATCTGCAACAGAATATTTTGCAGATAGACAGAGAATACTTATGTAGGGCATCTAAATATTTGACTTCTTTTTATTTATTTATATATATATTTTTATCATATTGGAATCTAAGAAAGAATTGCTAAGACTCAAATGATACCCACACCTATGGGTGTGATATTAGAAGGGTCTCAGACAATTAGATTTCTGAACCAGAACTAACTGTTGTAATACATAAGGTATTTTCAGTCCAATTTTGAATGGCACACTAACAATAAATCAGATTTCGTTGTTGTAAAGGCCTCATTTTCTCATCCACCCACTTACTACAGAGAAGTAATTTTTCACACTGAGGTAAAACACAAAGAGTTGAGTGTCAGTTTTCAGCAGGGTGTTGCTTTTGCTGCACGCACGTGTGACTTTTGTCCATGTACATGTGTCATGAAAGAACGATGTGAGGTGGTAAAAATTGCATGCGCTAATTGCGTCAAGCATATTTTTGTGAAAATGCGTTAGAATGTGTGCCTAGTGGAGGGTGGAGTCATTTATTTGCACTTGTCCTTCAATATCATGGCACCCCACAGAGCTGAACTTTCACTACACTCTGGAGATATTGATTGAACGTGTATATAATGGGGCCTATTGTTCTCAAGGGTGTATTGCTAAATGTTTCCTATTTAAAAAAGCTTCCTCGTAAACAGACACATGTTGTGTATCTATATCCTTGGCATCACCTCGCACAAACTCATTGTGAGCTGCTCGAGGCACTGTCTCTTCACCAGGTGAATCATGTAGAAGTATTTTTGGTCTGAGGCTTTTTAACGTGTACAGATGCCAAAAATCCAGGCAGGAAAGAGAAAGGGCTGTTCCAGAGGGCTTGTTACTGTGTAGCGACTAACCAACATCGCCTCTGGCTAGAAAAGCGGATTCGGAAGCCTCCCTCCACACATACACATGCGTGCACACACACAATGCTCCTTGTGTTCTAGCTCAAAGTCACCACCGGCCGTGACAGAGCTCGGCTGAAAGAAAATCTGATGAATCTCTCTTACCTCTAGCCGCGGAAGCACGTGCGCGCGACTTCCTCAGCCTTTTTTAAGCCTGTGATTAATGAGCTATACCTTTCTGTACAGCTTCTTTTTCTTTTTTTTCTTTCTTTTTTTTTTACACGTTTGTGTTGATACTGGTGTGAAATGACAAAAAGCGATGTGAATTGGAGGAGACTTGTCCTGGTTTTTCCTCATCTACTTCCGTTGGCTCTCTAGAGTGTGAACTCAGGGATCACACTTAATGGGGAGACAGGGGGTGACTCTGGAGAGGTCGGGTGGGGTGATGAGACCAGCTGAAAAATGTTCTCCTGTCCGAGAGGTAGGAGGAGAACAAAAAACAAAACGAGAGCCAGGGGATATGAAATATTAGTGCTGCCGTTGATTGAGCTTATTTAGGTCTCCTAGCGTTTTAGCCGCATCAGCTCTTCTCTGAGGATGCGATTTGATGACTGGGAGTAAACTCCACCTGCTAAATAAAACCAAGAGCTCCTCCACACTTTTCCATACGCCCTACACTTTCTGTGCCTTCATACAAGCTCTATCCAGCATCTGTGACCTCCACAGCTCAACTCATTTAACATTTTTAAAGGTTGCATACTCATTTTCACTGGGTAGGCTGGAAAAGGAAGTAGAGTCGTAAGCAAAAGGCTTGCGGTTTTCATGCTGCCTGACCTGAATGAGAACTATAGGCGCATGAACGTAAGATGATATATGAAGTGGCATTATAAACCTTATCAGTCATGCTCACAAGTATTTACATTTAAAATGAAATTACGTAGCCCAGTAGTCGTAAATGATTTGCTGAAAAGCAAAAAAATCCTTGTTAAGATTACTGCTGACCATTTGCGCATTTATGTTTGATCAAGGGCTCTGCTTGGTCTTAAAGAGATACAGTTCACCCAAAAGTGAACCCACGTCATTCCAAACCATAACTTCCTGTTACTTGAATGAATAGATACTGTGGAAAAAAAAGTATCTTTGTCCATACAGTAAAAGTCATTGGGATCCAGTGTTTTTTGCTTTAAATGACATTCAAAATTTCTGCTTTTGTGCTTCACATAATTACAGCTGCACAATTATGGATAAATGCAGAAAAACAACTTTTGTTTTATTTATTTTTTTCTCTTTTTTAAAGATTACGATTATCCCACAAATCTCAAAATACAACTAAACAAAAACACACAAAAAATTCCACTGTAAAAAAACTCTCTGAAATTTTTAAGTACAATCGACATGTATGTTTAAATTATTTCAGCTTAGATTATGTTAAACTGACTTTAAAAAAATTTGTTACATCTTGGATAACTTATTAAAAAAAGTTTAATATTTCTTAACTTATTTTGATGAGTTAAAACAATGTAAAAGCACATGTTGTCATAACTTATTGAACATATATTTTTTTCACAATGTAGTTTCACAGACAAGGATTAAGTCTAGTCCTTGACTAAAATGCATGTTTGAGCTGTTTTAACTTAACTCAACTTGTACTGGCATATCTTAAAATGTCAGTGCCCTTGTTTTGTCTCAACATGCATACCAGCAATGTTTTTTTTAAGCTTATAAAAGCTAAGGCCTAAACCTTTCTGGCTTTGCTAAACCTTGTCTGTGAAGCTAGGCTGTAATTTAGTTGAAGTTTTGATAAAATTTAAATTGCTGCAGTAATTACAAAAAAATATATAATACATGCACTTAATTTAAGAGCAACAAGCCTCACAAAAAGTACCCATAATAATGAAACGCAAACATGCGATCGCAAATTCAGTTCTCTTTCAAGGCTTATTGCACTGCTCTGAATGGTCAAAAAATCAACACGATCTCTTGGAATATGCCAAAATTAGTTTTGGTGTGCCTATTGTACGCCGTTTTTGCCGTGCATATAATATGCATTTTATGGCGTGTATAGGACACGCTCTTGGGTAGGATGGGGTTGGTGGGTTGGGTGGTTTGTGCATATAATACGCCATAAAGTGAGTATCATATGTGCGTGAAAAACTGAGCACCATAGGCACGCTAAAACTCATTTTGGCGTATACATTCCACGAGATTGCACACTCATACTATTTATACACATTTTCGCGAGATTGGGCTCCAAAAAATATATGAAAATGCCCATCACGGCATGTATCCATGCACACA